>NC_048597.1:163990906-164201803 GCF_003668045.3 Cricetulus griseus
TTTATTTGTCTTGAAAATCTTTGGCATGCTCTAAACATGCATTTGCATGCACATGTGTGTGCAAACACACACACACACACACACACACACACACACACACTCAACTTTACTCAAATATATTTCACAAAGGATGTTAGTTTGTAGGCTGCTATTCCATCTATAAAAGCAATGCTTTATTTAAGTGTAGTTCAAATTAGAGCACAAAGAAGAATTGTATCTTGGTAATTATTAACAGGGCAAAGAACTTTTGATCACAATATTTAAACTCCATCAAATGTTAGCATAACTCAGGCAAACAAGTGGTTCCAATGAGAGAAAGACTCTGTTCTTATTGCCATTTCAGTAAGTAGTTGATAATAAGATAATGGCAACACTTAATAAAATTTAGATTCTACAGAGAGATCCTTAACAAGTATGCTGCAGGCTAGAACTGGACGGTGCACTTTTTTTTTTTTTTTTTTTGCTGACCCAATAATAAAATTATTGGAGGTGGTATTTGAAAACTGGGAGAAGGAAAACAATTAATACTTTCACTTCCCTTTAGGTGTGAGAGACACTGACAACCTGAGGTTCATGTACTCCACTTGGCGAACTCTCAGTTAGAGCTGAGCAGCAGGTATTGGCTTCAGGAGAGAGCAGAGTATCTGAATCTTGAGTACATATCAGGAACACCTACAAGCTTGGTTCATCCAGCTACGGATTCCTAGGCTCTGTCTCAGAGTTTCCAATCACTTGGTCTGGAATGGTCCCCAAGTTCACATTTCCATCAGTCTCCTAAGTGTCGCTGCTGCTGCTGCTGTTTAGTCAGCTAACCCTGGGCACCACTGGGATCTCACTGTGCTTTCTATGTCAGTTCATCTTGGCACTTCTTCTCTTCCATCCCGCACTCCAGGCACCATTGTCACTCATCACTACATTATCATTTAGAGAGATATTTCCCTATTAGTCTCACCTGAAAGCAAAAATTCAAACAAATGGCACAGGATAAATTCCTATATCCTTGTGCAAACAAAGAATGCATCCCTATGCACTCCTATGTTTCTGTGAAGACTTCTGAGTCTGTTACTCAGTTCCGTGGCACTATCACAGGAAAGAAGATTAAATTTGGGTATTGGGACTTTGGGTTTAAGGAATCCAGGCTTGGGTTTAGCTCTTGAGCTGGAGTTTAGTGGCTCTGTGACAGAGGGACAGACAAGTCTCATTTATTGTGTCTAACAAAGGGATCACAAAGGATGCTAGCTGCTCTGGTGGGTTACTGTGAAATGGCAACAACAAACAAAATGTGTAGAGTGTCCAAGATACTCAGCCACTGTTATCTGTCAATGTGGATCATTCACATTTTAAAATAAAGCAATCATATGCTAGACAGTGAGGAAAATTTAAAGAGAAATTGACTTAGGAACCTAGAAAAACTGAGTGAGAGAGGGAAAAACTCAAAGAGTAGATGTTTGCAAAAAGTACAAAGAACAGTAAAAATGTATTCTCAGAGTCATTGTAAGAGTCAGAAAACTAGGACTACCTATTGCTTGAAGAAATCAAGACTTGTTAGAAAATAAGAGACAATAATCCAAAATTATTGGACTAGTGAAATGTTTAACTTTGTGATTAAAGGGAAGAATTTTCAGTTACAAGGGGATAGGAAACATATCTAGAAGGACCTAAGAACAAGCCAGCTAGCCAAATGTGTCTATATTTGCAGAAGAGAGTTACCTAAGCAAGTGCCTATCGAGCATGTTTGTGTAGAATAGCCAAAGGCTGCTGATGAATTTAAGAGCGGCTGTAGATGGGAAGCCACAAACAAGAGTCCAGGAGAAATCACACAGTGTGAAGCAGTGTCCAGACAACACAGAGTATTATCTTTATTCTCATTTCCAATACAGAGAGGAGAATCTGCTTATTTTCATGAATTTTATATTTATCCTAAATGAGCTATTAGATAGGCTGTTAATAGCATGAAGGGGAAGGAATGAGCACAAGAGGTAGGCATTATTTCTTAAATGTAAGCCCTTTGAGTGTTTTCATTTTCCTTTCTGATGAAGATTATGACTATTAAGCCCAGAGGTCAGGGAAATGACATACTCTCTCAGAAAATATTGTGTGGGTTCTTTGCTTAATATGCATTAGGCAAAAGCATATTGCATGTCTTATTTTTTTTCTTTTTGCTGGAGACATAGCAATTTGGTCACTCACTATTGAGTGTAGGCTAGAAGCAAACATCTTACAGAGAATGAGGCAGATATCTGGACAAGTAAGAGAAAAAAAAAACTAGTAATAGTTTATAGTTTTAATTAAAATTGAAAGCTCAAGAGTTGCTAGATGAAGTAAAAGAACTCAAATTAATATTTTGTGGACTTCTGATTCAACTATGTTTGTGGTGATATTTTGTTTGTGGTCTTAACAAATAAAGCATGCCTGAAGATCAGAGTTCGTAGCTGCCATATTAGTTAGCCATAGACTCCAGACAATGGTGTCATAGAACTTTAATCCCAGCACTCAGGAGGCAGAGGCAGAGGCAGACAGATCTCTGTGAGTTAAGGCCACCCTGGGCTACATGAGATTGATCCAGTCTAAAAGAGAAACAGAGCCAGGCAAGTGGTCACTCACAGCTTTAATCCCAGTACTTGGGATCACATGCATGCCTTTAATCCCAGCACTAGGGAGATGAGACAGGAGTGATATGGCTGGGCAGAGAGAGGAATATAAAGTGGGAGGAGACAGGAGCTCATTGTATTCAGTCTGAGGATTTGTAGGGTCAGGATCTCCCCTTGGTCTGAGGATTCAGTAGAGGCAAGAGGTCTCTCTTGTGGTTGGCTCCTTTACTTCTCTGATCTTAGAACACTTACCCTGACATTTGACTTGGGGTTTTTATTATTAAGATCTATTAGAACTCGTGTTACATATGTTAACGATGCAAGTGAATGGACATAGCTCTGACGGCTCTGGACTGCAACCAGGAATCTGGCAATCATTAGCTTATTTGGCTGTGAAAGTTCCCACAAAGACTGAGATTTCACAGAAGGAGTATGTTGAATAATGTGCGATTTTTTTTCCTTTTCTCCAGAAGTCTTCAGCTACCAGGGTGCAGAAGAACAACAGGCAGAGACAGAAAGAATGGTCCAAAAATAAGAAGTTTGCAGAGATTGGAGAATAGAAGAATAAGGAAGGTAGCGGTAGTAACTGGAGTGGTTAAGAAAGTAAATTCATGAGGTGCTCACATGACCTTGGGTGGGCAACTAAAAGATTAGCTGTCTTCATTGAAACCCAGAAACACAAAAGAGAGCTGGAAGAGATGGTAAAATCTAGCCTAGTGGAAAGTTAAACAGGTTGAGTAGATTTTTCTATACTTTGCCAATAAATTGTTCAAGGCCTAAATGAAACTGTGAAGGGTTGACTCATGTGGAATGTACTTCTGGATATCCCTCATCTCTTTGTTTTTCTTTCCCCTTAAGTGATCATGATTTTTTAGTGAGAATTCTTAATAAAATTTCTAAGGAAGAAAGGGCTTAACTGACAGTATTTTCCATCTGAATATAGGACAACCACATGCAAGTGAACTGACATTTACACAGTTGACTTTAAGTTCACTAATATTATCACTAATAATAATAATAATGGAACTGCTTTGAGCATTTTTCATGTATTAGGCTTAGAAGCTTCATATACATAGTAGATATTTGAATCTCACATCCATAGACTATTTAGCTAGGAAATCAGCTGCTGTATCTCCATGAATTCAACTGGATATTTAACTGGTATTAGTGGCCTAAGGCAAGTAACCCCAGGTCATTTTGGATCTTCCTTCCCTTGGGCTGAGACAGACAGAGGCCCTGAAAGGACTGACATAGTGCCTTGGACAGTGAACTGAAGAGAGTGGGAGCCTTCTGGTCATTGAGTATTCCATTCTACTTTAGCTACCCAAAACCCTTTGGGTTCTTTAGGAGTGTGAGCTCAATACACCTTCTAGCTCCCTTCTCAGAAAGTAATCTTTAAAAGATGATTGATTAATGTGTCTAGATTCATGATGAAGCCATCTCGCCTTTGGGGACCTTCCCAGAAAGAAGGAAACTGGGTTTCTTGGGCCCGTCATTGTGTGAGTTCTTCTTGCCTCCTCTTCAAATTCCTTCCCTCTGACCTAGAGAATTCTATTCTAGGCAAGGAGTAGAAGAAATGAATGTTTTTTAACCCATGTACCTCCCACACATTATGTCTTTATGGCATCCCCCAGCTCAAAGTTCCTCATTTTAAAACAGACCCAAAAAGTGGTGGCTGACGACTTCTGCTTTCTGACCCACTGTATTCCCTTGGTGAGACAATGAGCTAAGGATTGTTTATAAAATAAGTGGGGGAAAGCCAGGAGATGATGTGCTCAAATAACTACCCAATTATAACCCCATTAACTCCTTTATTCTTGGGCAACCACATTTGAAAATTAGGTTTGGGCTTGGAAATATATACTAAGGCTTCTCTTATAATTATGGATTCTATAATTCTTGCATTGCTAGGAAAGACCAGGTTTGTGCTACAAAGGTTAGATGGTCTAGGTGGGCTGTTTCTGGAGAGATAGTAGCAGTTGGTCAGACGATGAGGGGAAATGCTCTGATCTTCTGGCTCTCAGGGTACTTGGAAAGATTCTTAGGAGATAACGACTTGAGGGGCTGTGGTGGCACACACCTTTAATCCCAGCTCTCGGGAGGCAAAGACGGGTGGATCTCTGTGAGTTCAAGGCCAGCCTGGTGTACAGAGTAAGTTCCAGGACAGCCTCCAAAGCTACACAGAGAAACCCTGCTCAAAAAAAGAAGTAATAGTGACCCAAACTGGAAATGGTCATCATCTGACAAGTATTGACTGTGCCTTGGCTCTTGAAATCTTTAGCCACTTCAGGTGGATTTTCACTCCTCTCAGTTAGGCGAGGTCTAACTGTTCCTCATCTCCAACTTCTTTTCTGTTAGTGGCTCAGCAGAACCGTGCATACTGAGAGATGCATTCTCCTATCTTTAGGTTGGGATTGCAATGCACCACAGTGGCCTCTGAAATTTCACAGAAGCTCATTATTGATAAACTGTTGTTGATGGTGGTTGTTCGAAGCTTTGCACTAAGCTTTCAAATATGATACAACTCAAAGGGTGTGCAACCACTTTGGGCAGATTTAGTATGTGCAAAATTTCCAGTATAGCCTGGCTGTGGTAGTCAGCTTCCCATTACTATAAACAAATCACCTGAGACAATCAACTTTTAAAGAGGAGATTATTTTGGCTCATAGTTTCAGAGGCTTCAGTCCAAGACTGGTTAGCCTCTTAGCTTTTTTTTTTTTTTTTTTTTTTTTTTTTTGGCCTGTTATGAGGCATCACATCATGGCAGCAGCATGGCACTGGGCAATGTAAGATGGCTTACCTCCTGTCTGAAGTGTGCAAGAGAATGAGAGATGGAACTAGGGTCTCACTATCCTGTTCAGGAGCACAATGACCTAAAGACTTCCCACCAGGTCCAACCTCTTCAAGGTCTCTCAGCTGACTACATGGGGAACCAGGCCTTTACTTCCTGGATCTTTGGATCACACCTGACATTCAAAACACAGCACTGTCCCAAATATCTTTGTGTCACTGTGCTAGGAGTCAGGAGATGGAAGATGTGAACTAGATCTATCAGCTGACACACCCGGTGGCTCTTGAAGTACAGCTGCCTTGTGGCATCACACTTAAAAATAGCTCTAGTTCAATTTGCAGAAATTCTGACTCCAAAGGATATGGCTGAGATCAAGAAGGATGAGTTATTCTTAGGCCTTGATAAGTAACTGCAACGGACGGCTCATCCTCAGCCACACCAGTAATTAACGCTAATGATATCTATCTCCCAGACGTATGCTTGAAGATGAAATGAGACTGTAGGGGGCCAAAGAACATGGACTGCCATTCAGATGTGTGCTGGCCTTACCTGCTGCAATTATGTGTCCAAGGGCTAGAACAGATGCTCTTATATTTGGCATGACCATTAAAACCAGAAGTGAGGCCCTTCCCTCACACCCACCAAATTGATGACTCCAGTATTTAAATCTGGGCCAGAAAGCCTCCAAATACTAAAGCACCGTTTCCAAATTGCTACTTAAGATGAATATCTTACCTTTTATGCTGCATTTCTGAAACTGATTCAATCAGAAGAGCACTTTGATGTGGTAAATACCTACACATCAGTTCATCTGCTTTCAAATTAATCAAAATATTTAGGCATCTTCACAGAAATCTCTAATATGCATAAAACAAGGCAATAGTTATTTACTCCCCAGTATCGGAACCACTTTTGGGAAATCTCTGACTTTTATGAAAAGAATAAAAGCTGGTTTCATGGAACTCTGTTGTCAGAATACCTAACGTTTTGAAAACACGGTGATTCAAAACCTGTCCAATGCGGCTGTTGAGTGTTTATCTCGTTGAGTCTTAGGAGGAAGGGGATTCTTCCTTCATCCATGCTCTGTGAGATGGGTTCTTTATCACTGTGGACAGAGAGGGCTAAACTCTGTGTGTGTGTGTGTGTGTGTGTGTGTGTGTGTGTGTGTGTGTGTGTGTGTGTGTGTGTGTGTGTGTTTGGTTTGTCGAGACAGGGTTTCTCTAAGTAGCTTTGGAGCCTCGAATTCATAGAGATCCGCCTGCCTCTGCCTCCCGAGTGCTGGGATTAAAGGCGTGTGCCACCAACGCCCGGCTAGAGAGGGCTAAACTGTTAACACATTCAAAGGTATCTGAAGCATTGCAAAGATACCCAGGAGACATCAGCCAGTGCTTGCTGAAGAAGTGCTTATTACTCCACATGCTCATGTCTCAAATTTGTTTGAATTCCCTAAGCACCTTAGGAGTGGTGGGAGCTGGATTACAAGGGAAAGAGCCCTGCAGGAAACTTGCCTGGCATTAAAGAAGTGGCATATATTTCTTTAAGGTAAATAGCTCTATAACCATAAATTCAGACCATGAATCTAAAATTTGAGGCTGAATTTCCAAGTCACATGTTAAATCCTTTCAACACACTAGCATTTCTACCCCTCTTCACCATCAGACTGATTTTTGTTACTTTAATTATTATTGCTATATTATTATTTTGATATTATGTTATTATTATCATTCTTATTACTTCTCTTTTACCATTGCTATTTTAAATTGCACTTTACCAGCTAAATTAGCCTACACATACCACACCCTCAGTCTAGACTAAAAAAAAAAGAACCTCAGGAATTATGAGTAAATATCATGACATTTTGGTTAACTGGAGCTGGAGTGGAGAGAACTTTCAAACATTAGTGATTGCAAGCATAACCTTTGTCTTTACTGATGTGGGCGGGAGGATTCAGGGTTGCATTGGAAGGTGTGTGGGCAGAGGCAGGGGAATTTGCAAATGTATGAAATTGCTTATGAAGCTTGTATGTTAGTGCTCTCCCAACGGCACAATATAAAAACAACTAACTTGGTATTGCAAAACTCATCTTTGGATGACAGAAATGAAATAAACAGAACATAAATGTATATTATATGTAAATATGTAAATATAATGTGAACATATAGATAATAGCAAGTATATTCCTTTAAAAATACACATAGTGTTTAAAATTTTTTTCAATTTTGCTATTGCATGCAGGAACTCACAGTTTTGACATGTGTTGTCAGATGGGAGGATTCAGCATAGAAATGAACTAGGACCATGTGAAATTTGAAGAATGTAATGGAATAGAGACGTGGAGTAAAGAGATTTAGACACATCACAAAACAAATACACATGGAATCTGGGTGGTATAAATTAAAATACAAATCATGTTTACTTTTTATGCAAATGCTTGCAGGTTAGTATGTGTGGCTATGCTTTTGGTTTCAGGAAAGTGGCCCCTGGTTGCAGATCTGGACTCAGACATACTGTATAGATATTCCTTAACTGAAGATGGGGCGTGGCCTAATAAACCTACTGTAAGCTGTAAATGCATTTAATATACTCCACATGATAGCTGAATGATAGTACACTGGTAGTGGTGATGTTTCCTGTCATGGCTGGGTGACTGGGAGCCAGTTACAGCTGGTTGCTACAATCTACCCACTCGAGAAAGAACCTTACTGCATATTGCTGACCCAGGAAAAGGTCAAAATTCAAAGTACAGTTTCTACCAAATGCTTACTTTTTGCACACCACTTAGAGTAAAAATCAGTCTAAATCTGAGCCATCTTAAGTTGAAGACTATATTCATTTTTCAGCCTAAGTTGAAAGGTCATTTGCCACCAGGGTGAGTTCCTCTCATATGGCATATTGGAAGGCAAGTGTAACCCCACAAAATATTGCAAATATCTGCCAGGTCTACCCTCACTTTTGCCAAAACCAGTGACATGGCCAGCCTAAAGCTTGGGGGTGGTGAAGCACTGTCCTCCTGCTGTGAGAAAAATGACAAGACTATATTAGGTATAGTGCTAATGCAGAGGAATAAAGAACGGGAATGAGCAATCCAATATACCAATCAATTCTTCATCCTTCTCACATCTCTCTCTCTCACACACCATGTCTACCTCAAGTTCCCCAAACATCTGATTCCCTGATGGCATCACAGTAGACAGTGGTTTCTTGGGATCTACATCAACCCCAAATGTGATACTTTTTCTTCTGGGTTCTAGAAAGATTTAAGCTAAGAAGAGTTTCCCCTCCCACACTCAAGATACAGAGGTGGAACAGAAACAGGATACCTGCAATTAACATGCCCACCCTAACAGGGAAGAATGAGCTACTTACAGCAATCATGAGTTAGAGCAACTGGAAAGTCCTGATGGGTAAATGTTGCCAAGCTCCCCAACCTTGTGGAAGGGAATGTACTTGCATTTAACATCATTATTGCTTCCTGTGTGTAGCTCCCTAAATTGTATCCCACCTTTCCTTGTGGCTTTTGAGAGCACTCATCAGGAACTTTCTGATCCAAATCCACACATGATCACTTCTCACGGTGGTGTAGTGCAGCCCTTTTGCTACCTAAGCAGCCTGCTCTGAATGTTTTCCTAAGAGGGACATGAGATATTATCAGTTTTTGAACATTTAATATATGCACATAGCATATGTTGTCATATCTATTTCCTACTCTTCCCAGCTTCCCCACTTTGATCCCCTGTTTTGTTTTGCTGCTACCTTCTGTTTGCTGCTAGCTGGCCAGTGAACTTTGAGCTCCACCTCCATCTCCCTGTAGGAATGCTGAGATGACAGATGGACACCACTGCATTCAGCTGTTTACATGGGTCATCAGGCTTGCATGGTAAGAGATTTACCCACTGGTCTGTCTCCTCAGACCCAGTGTTTTGCTTTTAATGATCATATCCCCAAAACACAGTAGTAACTGGCTGAAATTAATTTGATTATTACACATTATATAAATGCATTGTACCACCATAATGTAGCTTGTAGAGATGCCTGGATATTAAGTCTCATGGAAAAGCATCCTCTAACGTTTTCATACAGAACACATACACACAGACACAGACATTCACACACATACACATGCACTCACAGATACAGACATTCATGTACACACATACATAGACACATATACACACAGACACATACACACAAAAATACACATGTACACACTCATAGACACACATACACATACATACACACTCACAGACACAGACACTTACATATACACGTAGTCATACACACACAGAAATACACATACACACACTCACAGACACAGACACATATACACACAGACATATACATACAGAAACACTAATATACACACTCATACACATACACTTACATATGCACAAGACATACACACAGAAATGCCCATACACACACAATCACAGACATACACATTCCTAGATACATACACTCACTACACACACTCACGTACATCCACATACATGTGCGAATGCAATATATAAAAAATTAAAAAGAACAGAACAAGAAAGGAAGACCCATTCTCTATTTTCACACCAGTCCTATCACTCCACCACATAAAAGTAAGTGCATGTTTTTTCATGATTCAGAACAGCTGGTAGAAACCATTACTATAAATATGCTTTATGGACAGGTATTATCCTGTCTGTCATGGGCATTGGCTGGCAGTCTAATGGAGGATCTTCATCCAGGCAGAACAGCAAATTTCCTGAAAAGTTCTTAAAAAGAGCTATAATTCTGGGAGATGCTCATTGAATAGGAATAGGTGTCCTATAGTATTAGTGTCTGTGGTCCCTGGGATAAATTGCACAATCTCAGTGTCTTAATAGAAAGCTCAGAGGTGAAAAGCCTGAACTGGTGTCTCAGTGGAGCTGCATATCTTCTGAGGACTGTCAGGATGAATATGTCTCCTCCCTTTTCCCTACTCTGAGATGCCCACACTCCTTTACCTCCCGCCTTCTGCCAGGCTGCAATGTCACAGAGTTTATATCCCTGTGACAGTATGAAGCTAGCTTTCCCATCTCCTGCCTCCAATTTTAAGTGCTCTTATAATGGTAGTGGACCCACCCAGTAACCCAGGATCACCTTGTTCTAAGGTCAGTCAACGAGCAATTTTAATTTTATCTGCTTCCTTATCTCCCTGTGCCATGTAAAATGGCAGTGGTTGGACAGTATGCCGTTCACCACATGCTTGAAATAGAGATTTGGTTTTCCAGCCACATAAATCTGAAAGTCTCATTTCCCTCTCAGACTTTTACAACTGTATCACCAAACACCAAACACTCAGAACTCTTGAATTCAAAAAGCGTCTTACACCATCCAATCCAAGACCTCATGTATTTTCCTTGCACATTGCATGGAAATGAGCAAGAAAAATGTTTGAGAAATACACAAAGGATGAATTGATTTCTGGCCTAAAGGAGCTGAAGAAGCTTTCCATTTCTCAATCATTAATTGCAAATTAATACTGAATTAATTAGCGTGGAGGGAATGGCGGGCAGAAAAGTGAAGAAAACATCTGCACAAAGCAGAAGCTTTAATTACCAGGCTTGTGCTCCATCACGAGGTGCCAAGCACAGCTGCAGCTTGGGCGCCCGGGCCTATTTTGCATTTTACCATTGACATATTGTGGCTTATGAATACTGTTTTTTTTTTTTTTAATCTGTCTAGGTCGTTTTCTTAATCTTTGTGATTCCATTTCTCACATGAAAAATTGGGTTAGCATTATTTCTTTCATCTAGTGCCATCATTGGTTTTGAAGTAGTGTTAAAATACTCCTTATGTTAAAATAATGTTAAAAGGCAGAGAATTAAAATCTGGGTGCCAGGTATTGTGATGGTAATGGGGACTGCTTTACCGTTGTTTTGTTACGAGCACAACTTTACCCATAGGTTTCCTGTGTCAACAATCACTGGCTGTGTCCACTATCATCCTATGTGTAGACTAGCCAGCAGCTTTCATCCTTTAGCTGCCTCATGTTGATACCAAGAAATACAAACTACAGAAAGCTGAGACTATTTTTTTAATACCCAGGAGGCATTTGTTTTATGTGGTGAGAGCATAATGATTGTTTACAATGAAAAGGCCTAGGAAGGCTTCACTTGTTCTGAGATCATTCACGTAGCAATTCTGCTATTGATGTCAATCTGTTTTATGATAATGTATTATAAACTATTCTAACCCACTCAACAAAGTATGGTATAATGCTTGCAATCTCCCTCAGGCCCCCTCTGGCTAAGATATCAATTTAGTTCCTTGATTAGAAAAAGCCAAAGAAGAAGGACTTTTTAAAAGATATAAACTAAGTACAGAGCAGTCAAAATCTAAAAATGCATTGGAGCTTGTCTTATTAGTGGGAAGAGTCACAAAAGAGAAATTGTTGGTTTCTCTTACATTCTAGTGAATTGCCATTTATCTTGTACAAACACTGTCCAAGTTAGTCCCCGTATTGCGCAGATGATCAAAAGGGAAGAGATTTATTCATGACAGAGTTTGACAAAAGCAAACAGCTTCCCCAGTTTGATCTCATATCTGGTTTTAGGTTGGTGGATGATGATAATTTAAAAAATCCATGAACATTTGTTTTAGAATTTCATACACTAATATACTATATTTATATTATTTTTACTCCCATCTCTCCTCCATATAATGCCTCCCACTCCTACACTGTCTCCCTTTCAACTCATGTCCTCTTTGTCTATAATTGCACAAGCACACACACACACACACACACACACACACAGAGAAAGAGCAGAAATGAAGCAAAGAATATGGTTTGAATGAAAACTCAATGTACTCCTTGAGTTTATTATAGCTGAATCTCACTCTCATTCACAGCATTCCTGTGTTAATGACCTTAAGCTGGAATCATTACTACATGAACAGAATAGGAAAATGTGCAACTGACATGTCTATTGTGTGTTCACAGCTAGCCTATGAAATTAAAAACTTGTTATGTGAAAGGCACTTTGCATCCTCAACAGGTCTCCTCCCATTACTTATTTTCATTTGCTTCTCAGAAACAATTTGAACAAAATCATTTGAGTATGAGTAAGTGGGAGCTGATGAAAGAAAAGAAAAAAAAAAAGGATTCATGTCCTACACATCTTGGTAATCTGGTTTACAAAAACACACATTTGGGCTGGGAGTTTGTTCAGAAGGTAAAGTGTTTGCCTTGTGAGCATGAGGACAGGAGTTGAATCGCAGAACCCATTTCTTTTTTTGAAGCCAGGCATGGTGGGACACACTTGTAATCTCAGCACTGTGGAAGTAGAGCAGGGCTTGTGGGCCAGCCAGTCTAATGAACCTGACACACCACAGTCCAGTGAAAAACTGTCTCAAAGAGATAAACACATGACAGTGCCTGAAGAACAAGCTTGTCACTGTCATTTGGCCTCCACACCGGTATGTACATATATGCACAGACACCTGTTCTCCTGTGCACCCCCGCCACAGGAACACACACAATTAAGTGAAGTAGAATTTACAAGTTAGCATAGAACCAAAATCAGAGGAATATTACATTGCTCCAGACACTAAAAATGCAATTTGTGGGGAGCAATGGGCTGAGTACATGCAGTGGAACCCAAGTCCGCTTGTGAATTGAGTGAGCCTCTCTCTTGGACTGCTTACATAGCAGAATTTTAAAATCCACCTCTGTTGTTTCCAGAGAGGAGAGGAATGGTGTCACCAATCATCTGAACATATCAGATGATACAATATAGTTCTATTTTTAGGCCTGCAATGCAGCCATGAGACTCTACAACAGAATCCAATGTGTTTTGTTAGAGATGCCACAACCAGTCACGACTGGCTGGCACTGCAAAAACTGAATGTCACAGCACAGGGAATTACCACAGTGAGAGAGAGCTGAGGGAACAGTTTTAATGCCTCTGATGTCTGGCTGATGGTCCCAAGAGAAGAGGAGGGTGTGTGTGTGTGTGTGTGTGTGTGTGTGTGTGTGTGTGAGAGAGAGAGAGAGAGAGAGAGAGAGAGAGAGAGAGAGAGAGAGACAGAGACAGAGACAGAGACAGAGACAGAGAGACACACACACATACAGAGAGAGTGTATGAGTATGTGTATTGCGTGAGAGTGTGTGTGTGAATGTGTATATTTGTGTGAGAGTGTGTGTGTGAGTGTGTGTAATATGAGTGTGAGTGTGTATATGTGTGTGAGAGTGTGTGTAATATGTGAGTGTGTATGTGTGTGTGAGTGTGAGAGTGTGATATGTGTGATTGTGTGTGTGTATGTGTGATTGTGTGTGTGTATGTGTGAGAGTGTGTGTATGTGAGAGTGTGTGTGATATGTCATGTGAGTGTGTATGTGTGTGAGTGTGTGTGTGTGTGTGTGTAAAGGCAGGCATCTACTGAACCCAGTGATCTCCATTGATGATGATGCCCATGTTGCATTACTTTTCCTGGGGAGATGAGGCAACATTTATTCATTCCACACAGGCCACTGATGACAGACTGGAGATGAAGCTGTTCAAACTCAGCTTGATGAATCAGAGTCGATCAGGGTTACTTAGGACTCGGGCAGCCATGGAACCAGAAAGTCCCATCCCAGTACAGCTAGTGACCTCTCCTTAGGTTGAGTCCACTGCGCATCTCACAGCAGCTGTTCCATGAGAGGGTCTCTTTTACTGTTTACTGCTGATCTCACCTTGTGAATCTTGGAAACTTTTGCCAGTGGTTGAGCCCTCTCTGCTTCCTCCAGGAGGGATTTGGCTCAATCAGAGGAGGTGATTATGCTACAGGGCCAAAGTGACTCGTTTGGATTTGGATGCTTACTGTCTGGGTGGCCTGCCCTGACTATGTTAGCAATTGGCTCTGTGATTCTGAGATAATAATTTTCCTTGTTTATAGTCTATTGTCTCTTATAAAAATTGTGAATTGGATTAGATGCCCCCTCTAAGCAGGAAAAACCCAAATTTTAAGCAGATGAGTTACATAGCCTCAAAGCCTCATATGTGCCAGGATGAAATAATGTTCTTTTTAAAATAAAATTATTATCTCTATAGCAAAATCCAGCTTTTTAAAATATACCCTTAATAAATTTCAACGATGGCAGAGAAACACAGAGAGAGGGTGGAAGAAGAAGAAAAAGAAGAAGAGGAAGAAGAGGAGGAGGAGGAGGAGGAGGAAGAAAAAGAAGAAGAAAGAAGAAGAAGAAGAAGAAGAAGAAGAAGAAGAAGAAGAAGAAGAAGAAGAAGAAGAAGAAGAAGAAGAAACCTCACAAATCAAACCAAACAATTGACATCTTGCTACTTATTTTCTTTTGGTTCTGAATTTCGTCTTCTGGTGTGGTTATCTAGAATTTAAATCAAGCTGATTAAAATTCAAGCTACTTGCCAGGGATGCCTTTCCTCCCTGGAGCCCACGACGCTCCTTTTCTGGCATCCTCGCCGATGCCATCATTTACCCCTTACAGTAGCCTCTGAGAACATGGGAGAGCTTGGCATGGAAGGATAGATGATGTTTCTGGGCTAGGTGGGCTTCCACCTCACCCCTCAGTGTGCTGGTCCTTGTTCCTCTTCTGCTTGAATTATCCATCACATCTCTGGGCTCTGCATTCTGTAGCCACGCCCCTGAACTTTAATTCGTGTACTCTGTATAGTTTTTTTTTTCTTTTTCCTCCATCCCTTCTCAGATTTCTAGCCCCTAAGCAGCAAGTAGGAATGGCTGATCAGAAGTGACGGCCAGGAGCCAGCAAGAACTACCTTATGAAGATGCCATATAGCTGTGCTGTGCCTCGCCGCCATTTCTACCTCTGTGAGTGTATTCATTCACAGCATGAAAAACTCATTTGTTGCTGCTGTTGCTTTTACCCCACCTTTTGGTGTAAAATGCCACCTTCTGTCCTGATTCCACCTAGAGGTTTACACAGCATCCCCAACATTCCATGGATCTCCAGCCTGGGAGAAAAGATCCCTGCCCCCACCCCAGTGCCTTGTTCCTGCTTGGCATCTAGGA
This sequence comes from Cricetulus griseus, assembly GCF_003668045.3. Lineage (NCBI taxonomy): Eukaryota > Metazoa > Chordata > Mammalia > Rodentia > Cricetidae > Cricetulus > Cricetulus griseus. Next base: position 164,006,284 of record NC_048597.1, read on the forward strand.
GGAATATTTTCTCTTGCAAGTCAGGAAAACCTGTCCATATCATGTCATATGATCTTTCTGCGTCTTCTAGCAAGCACTCTATACTTAAAACTCTCAGAAGTCTGTAAAAGTGCTTAAGAATCCAGGCAGTGGTGGAGAGGATGCCATTGACGCCCTTCTCCTATACTGAGATTGATGTCTACCTTGGTTACCATTCCTAGAGCCTTCATCCAGTAACTGTTCGAAGCAGAAACAGGCACCCACAGCTAAACACTGAACCATATTACTAGAATCCCATTGTGGAGAGGGAGGAAGGATGAGCAAAGAAGCCAAGATGGTGCTGCAGAAACCCACAGAAACAGTGGACCTGACCTACTGATAGCATGGCAACCTTAGTCATAAAGCTTCAGAAACAGCATTGGACCAAACCAAGCCCTTTGAATGTGGGTGCCAGCTAGGAGCCCAAGACAGTTTATGGAGCCAGTTTTTATCCTTAGAGTGCAAATGGACTTTGGGAGCCCATTCCCTATGGAGGGATACTATTGTGGCCCAGATACAGCAAGGAGGGTCTAGGCCCTCCCCCAAATGATATGATGGACTTTAAAGGTCCCCTGTGGATGGACTCACTATCCCTGGGGAGGAGTTGGAGGTGGGTTGGGGAGGTTGGGGGGAACATGGGAGGATGGGAGGGCAAGGGAATAGGGGGAATGGATATGTAAATATGAGTAGTAATTAAAGAATAAAAAGAAAGTGCTTAGTGCCTTTAAAACAGGTACGGTTTCTGTGAATTCGAAAGAAAATACCTGGCTTCCCCGATGCTATGCCAGAACACTTAAGGCTTCTATGAAGGGAGAAACAATGGGAAACAAGAATTAACAAGAATAAAACCAACCTTGATTACTGTGCCAAAACATTTTAAAATGCTCACTTGTTTCTGCTTCTGAGAAGATGGGAAAACACATTTTCCTTATTCCTCCCCCTAAAGCCAACTAAAATCCCTGGAATTATATATGAAACACACAAAAGAACATACTGAAAGACAAACAGAAGCAAAGAGATTGGCCAGGGCACTCAAGAACTAAACAACAACGTTGGCAGTTTCATTGTATTAACATTTTCTTATTGAAATTTTGGAAGAACAGAGACTAGGAACGAGTGGAAAGTACCAGAAGAAATAACAGCCGGAAACTTTATTTGGCAAAATATGTAGCAAGTTCAAGAAGCTGAGAAAATCCTGAACAGGTAAATGAAAATTATGCCACTTCTGATTGTATCATTCAGACAGGGTTGCCATGCTTCGAATTATTTCCCTTGCAAGTGAGGGGTGGCGTCTTTCACTGATGTCAAGGATTTTTTCATTTTTCAGCATTAGGTGTAGGTTTTCTTTGTCCATTTATCTGTTCAGGACTTTTGACCTGCTTACTAACAAAATTACCTGTGAGGAATGTGTTTCCCACTGGTGGAGGCAATCTCTCAGCCTGGTAGGCACGATTGTTGCAAAGAGGAACCAGGTTTCCGAGAGCACATTTCGGTGCCCAGAAGTGTTCCCTGACTTCACAACTCCAAAGCCAGTAGGGTATACATGGCTACGAAGGCGAGATTATTCGGTTAACGATAGATTATGTTTCTAAGAGAAATGGTGCCAAATCACATACTGTAGTCATAAACCCAAATGTGGAAGTCTGGCGCTGTCTCACCCCAAATCTGTGGAGCAGCGCTCTCTAGTGGTCAGAGATTGCCTTGCCAAATGAAGAACTCAAAGCTAAAAAGGCAACAGCCGTTTTGATGTCAGCTGTAACTTGGCAACAACATTCATAAATGTTCATAAGTCGTTTTCAAACTAAAGGAACAGGCCAGCTTCCACGGCTCTTAGGAGGGACCTGGGTAAAGAGCCATTCACATGCCTTGTGGTACAGCGTCTGTCCCTTGGCTTTGGATGTTTCAGACGGCCGTTCAACCCAGGTTCTCCTGAGCTCGGCTCATCATACACAATTTAAGAACTCCGACCTCTAGCTTCCATCAAAACGTGTGATCTACTAGCAGACTCAAGTCTTTTCTGTGGAATGAGATATTTCCCACTGGAATTGCATTCTAACCCTGGGCTCCAAATGTGGAGTTAAAGCTGTTACATCTCAAGCTTTGGGGAGAAGTGAAAATTGTTTAGAGAAGTTTGCTCAGAGGAATCAGGCTCAGCCGGCTGCAGCTCTGGCCGTAGGCTACTCATTTCTGGATTGTTCTGTGGTAAGAAGAGCCAGTAACAGTCGGTGGAGGACCCCTCAGAGTCCCTTTCACAATGGCTGCTTTACCCCAGGTATTTTTATTCATCTTTAAATTGTTCTTTTGCTAATTCTCCTAAATTGGAAAACATACATGGATTGCCATGCCCTTCAAGCAACTATGGCTTTGATATTCTGGAATTCTCTCTGTTAGGTAAAAATATTCCTTAGAGACTGTCCAGCAGCGCATGGAGGAGAAGATGAGGGAAAGCGTAGCTGCCCTCTTCTGTAGGTTGGGACTTAGACACAGTTAGATAAATCACAATTTAAAATTCAAATTGCTTTAATGTGGCTTCTTAAAAAAGTCTATTTCAAAATATTTCAGAATTCTATACATAAAAGACACATAAGACACTGACAGTTTTGAAAAGGAACCATTATACCAAACCAAATCAACCAAACCAAAAAACCCAAACCCAAACCATGGAGATAGCCTATTTTTGTTTGTTTGATTTTTGGTTTTTTGAGACAGGATTTCTCTGTGTAGCTTTGGAGCCTATACTGGCACTAGCTCTGGAGACCAGGCTGGCCTCGACTCGAACTCACAGAGATCCTTGTGCCTCTGCCTCCCAAGTGCTGGGATTAAAGGCATGCACCACCAACGCCTGGATGGAGATAGCCTTGAACTGAAGGGTAATAAAGCTGGCCAGAGGTCACTTGCATGGTCCTTGATGATTGAGGCACTATGCTACTCAGCTGTAAGAAATGCCTGAGACAACCAACTTAGGAAAGTTGATCTGGGGCCAAGGTCTTGGAATTAGTCTTTGATGAGGTGAACCTCTGATATGCTGTGTGGATGAGGCACAGCATATCGCATTATGGTAGCAGTGTGATGAAGCCTAACTATTCTGTTATGACTGCGATCAACAGAGACCAGCATGCCATAGTCCCCTTTGAGAACACATTCCCAATTACATAAAACTTCTAGCCATACCTTATCTCTTAAAACTTCTACCATGGAAGAGTTGTCCCCATTACCCATCTGTCTTGTGGCAACATGGACAGGGGAGAAATGCTCCCCACCCCAACCATCAATGCTGGAGGCAAGTTCGAGAACTGGCCCTGGGGTCATAAGAGTGGGAGAGCCATCCCTGACCCCCACCAGCTGCAACACTCGGGAGAGCAGGCCCTGCCCTTTGCTAGGACAGCACAATAGAGCCAACCCTGTTAGCAGAGGTGTGGGTGAGCCAGCTCTGAAATTGTGATCATGGGAGAGCTATCCCCATTTTCTATCTGGTGGATCAACCCTGCAGCTTCTCAGGCATAGATCCAGAGTTATGATTTAACCCATCCCAATATCCACCCCACCTGCGATCTGCTGGAGCACTTGAAGGGACCTTATCTGCTGAACCAAAGCTGCAGGATCTCCACAATGCAGGGTGACAACAGGATGCCTAGGAAGAGTCCTAGTGGGGGCCCAGCATCAAACATGTAGTGGAGACCAGGGGCGTGGAACCAGACCAATGACTCTGAAATGAACACTTGCAAGTAGAGATGTATGGAAAAGGGGTATATGGTGTGACTTGTTGGGCCACACTGCAACTTCCATGGCGAGATTTTTTATTTTTTTCCATTTTATTTTCGTCTTTTTTTTCTCTTGAATTTTGTTTTGTTGGGAGAGGTGCAGGGGAAGAGGGTGGATGTGAAGGAATGGGGAATGAATGGGATCAAGATACAAGATGTGAAAGACACATAGAATAAACAAAAACTTCTACTATTTCCCAGTAGTTCCACGCTGAGGATGGAGCCTTTAACATATTTGTGTTTGGAGGTCATTTAATGTCCACATTAAAGCAGATCTGTGCTGGGTACCATTACATAAAAACACATGTGATCCTCATAGTAATCTCAACCTCTTGTACTCTTTTCTATCCCTCACCTTATAGATAGAGAAATAGAGGCACGATGATTATACAGCATGCCAGTGTGGCCAATCTTGAAGGCAGCCTAACTTAAATCTCAGATTTAGATAGAAAGACCTAAATTGCACCCTGATTATGTGATTATGGTAAGTCACTTCTGTTATTGGCTCACCCACCGAATGGGGACAATTTCTACTCTATGTCCTGTACTAGGCATCCTGGAGGTCATTCATTTGAATATGTTCTGAGTGCCAGCCATGTGTCAGTTGGAGACACAACTGTGAGGATGGATATGTTCTGTGCCTCATAGATCTCATGTTCTAATGAGAAAGGAAGAAAAAAATGATACAAAGAAATTAAATCATGACAAATCGCACTAAGTACTGTGAAGGCTGGGACAGAGTCAGGGAAATAAAGCCGATATCAAGAAATACACAGAGAGGTGGACAGCTGATACTTTACATGAGGGAGTGTGCTGATCAAGCCAAAGCTGAGGAGGCGACATGCTGATTGGGACCTGAAGACTGACTTAGGGATCTCCATGGAGAAACACTGGGGGCTATTGGAGACAAGATGGTCTCATATGGGATGGCATATGGCAAAAGAAAAGGAGCTATGTTTATACAAACAGAGAAGACTGACATGGTGCCAACAGCCAAGTTACTGCGCACCAAAATATGGACACAGACAGCCAGTAAGAGAGTTGAGAGAACACTGGGACCTTTGGAGCACACAGTTGACTGTGGCTGAGAATTTTATGAGATGATGTGGGTAAAGGAGCACCATGGCTCCATTTTCCCTTCTGTTGCACCAAATCAGTGTGTGTGTGTGTGTGTGTGTGTGTGTGTGTGTGTGTGTGTGTGTGTGTGTGTGTGTGTGTTTCTCATAGGCAAAAAACTTTGCAGGTTTTTTTCAGATACTAGGTCATGGATGAAGAAGACTGGTATGTGTGTGTGTTAGGAAAACTTTGCAGGTTTTTTCAGTTACTAGGTGTCATGGATGAAGAATACTGGATGCCAGTTCTTTCAACAGCAGCTCTCTATTTATTCCTGATATTTTTTCTTTCTCATTTACCCAACCAATGTATAATCATTGTAAAATACAGGTAAATGAAATAAAAAATCATCAAATGCTACAATAGTCTACTGTGCAGAAATAAGCATGATCGTCATGTTAATGTACATGAACTCTTCTGTACTCCCCTTTATTCTTTCTTCCCTCATAATTTATCTAATTTACCACCAGAAAAGGATAGCATGTCTTAACAGTAGGTAGATTGAGAAATGGAATTGTTAGCTCTTCCTCACTTTTTATAGTTTTCAAAATCCATTAAAAGAATCAATTTAAAAAAGTCTTTAAAATTACCACCACAGATTCACTTTTAAACAATTATATGTCTTAGACAAATATAGACTGTAATATATATTACTTTAATACATTACCATAATATATATCACAACCTACTTTCTCTAAATGTATAGACTATATTTTCTCTAAATATATAGATACATACACACTCACACACACATACACATTTATGAGGGTTTTTAGACACAAGGTCTCTCTACATAGCTCAGGCTATTTGGGAACTCTCTATGTAGACCAGGCCAGCCTTGAACTCATAGAGATCTGTCTGCTTCTGCCTCCCAAGTGCTGAGATTAAATGTGTATGCCACCATGTCCATGTACTTTAAAACCACATTATACCATTAGCTAATTAAATAATTTCTACAAAATTTACTTCATGTGTTTGAATATTTGCCTGCACACATGTATGTGCACCACATGTGTGCCAGGTACCATCAGAGACCAAAAGAAGGTACCAGATCCCTTGGAAATCCAACTCTGGATGGCTGTGAGCTTGTGGGTGCTTTGAGTTAAACTTGGGTTTTCTGCAAGAGCAGCAGTTGTTCTTAGCTGCTGAGCCATCTCTCTAGCCTTCTAATTAAAAAAAAATTTTTTTTTGGCTCTTGGTTAAAGCTGACTTTGGGGAAGAAAACATAGATGGACCATAGAGCTCAGAAGAGTCTGAGAGACCCCTGGAGGCTCTGAGGGGTGATGCACGCAGAAAAGGAGTCTGTAGAGCCTGCAGTAGCTCTGGAATAATGAAGAAGAGGAAGAGGAGGAGGAGGAAGAAGGGAGGAGGAGGAGGAGGAGGAGGAGGAGGAAGAGGAGAAGGCAAGTCTTATGGGAAGATGCTTTTAAAAGGTGAACTCATGAAATTGGAAAGAAAGATGGCAGAACAGAGCCCTGCAAGGTAGAGAATGACGAATCTATACCCTTCACTGCCATGTCTCAGCCAGCAGGCTGCAAGCATAAAGGTTGTACCCAATAAGCCATGGGACTGCCAACTCGGATGACAGGGAGATGTGCCTGGAGCTCTGGCATAAATAGGTCATTACTGAATAGGATTGGCACTGCTGGCCCCAATATGGGGCTGCTGTGGCTGCAACCAATGCTGCATGCCTTGCTGGGAGATGGAGAGTGAGGGGCAGTGGTGCCTGGGAGGCTCAAGGCAGCAGTCACTGAGGGCAAGGAGGTGTATGGCAGCCAGGACCCTGACTCTGGGCAATAGCAGGATATCCATGTTGATTTCTGTGATCTGTACTGCCACCAGAGATCATAAAAAGGTCTGTGGCACTTGCTAACACTGGAGGCCATGTGGATATCTGTGGTCTGTGCTGTCTCTAGAAAACATGTGGAAGTTCATGATCCATGCTCCCACTGACTGCAAAGGGCACGGAAGCCACTTTTGTGGTAGTATCTATGACTGCAGATTCAACAGCTGAGAGAGAGGGACACAGAAAGCTTCTATAAAAATTTAAACCCCCCTCCAAAGTAAGAGCCTAGACAGCCATCAAAGAGAATTCTTAATAGTTGTGATAAGGATGCTGAAGTGTAGCTTTCCACAATCGATGGCTTCTGCTGGGGTGGGGAAGGACTCAGTTTTCTTTAAGGGACTGACTATTGGGAATTTGACTATGCTCCAGTGAATATATGAGCAATACAAATTGAACTTACTATTCTTTTCTTCTTTTCTTGGGGGGGGATCACAAGGATGGGGGTAGACCTGGAAGGATTGGAAAGTGAGTGTGATTGTGGTGCATGATGTAGAAATATGTTAGAAAAAATAAACTTAACATTGGTATCAAACTCTTTAGACAGTTATGAAAAAATTGAGAACTTTGGCTTGGTCAATGGTAAGACTTCTGCCTGCACTGGCATTGAAAAAATCATTTTCTTTTTATTTCTTCTTTTAAATTTTTTTCCGAGGAATTCTCTCACCAGAAAGAGGTTAGAATAGTTAATGTTATAGTTGAAATATTAAACAACTTAACAGAGTGTTTGGGACATGGCAGACAACTCAATGCATGCTATTTTCTCTTACTTCTCCCTTCTGAACACAGGAACACAAAAGCGACCTTATTTGTTTTCTCAAATTAGACGAATACCTTCTGTATCCTTCTGTATCCTCCCCTCTCCTTCTCCTGTCAGTCCTGCAACATGACGACTCTACCAGCTTGATTAACTAAAAACAAAAACTCCCTTGCTTAGATAAATTTATTTCCTCTCAATTATAATCAGGCATATATTATCTTTTAGCAAGACCTCAATCCAGAAATATTTAAGTGTAACCTGTGTTGGGAATGGTCCTCGGGTCAGCTAGAGAAAAGGATGGTCACACAGGAACCAAGGGACTAAGCTAGCACCGAAGTGGGATTGTTTGGCAAATGATCTCTGCAGTGCTTTGAGAAGCGCTAACTCCCTCCCAGTTCTGCATGGTTGGCACAGAACATTGCATTCCCAGCAGAAACCACAAAGTTTTCATTGGATTACATCATGCTCAATTGTCTTCTTTCTTCTGAGGGCAGAGAGCTAAGATTGAATCTGCCCCAAGAGAGCTAAGATAACATAATGATGTGTTTCTCACTTTTTCTCATGCCCTTGAATGAAAACACACACACACACACACACACACAGAGTATAAACCCTCAAGTGTGAAGAAAGGCTATTTTTGCATTTCTCATTTCAAAAGTCTTTTTATGTGTCACTTAGAGAAAAAAAAATCTAAGTTTGAGGAAAATAATCTAATTTTTGTTATTTAATTTCATTCTTGATTTTTAAAATTGGTTGTGTTCTCTGTTGTATGTGTGTGGGAAATGCGCTGGTTTGTGTGTGTGTGTGTGCAGCAGTGCCTGTGGGAGGAAGTGCATATGCGTGACTTTGAAGACCAGAGTGAAGTCTTTCCTCCATGCTCTCTATCTTTACTCTGTGACAGTCTCTTATCGGAACTGAAGCTTGTGGATTTGTAGCCTTCTGTCAATGAGTTTCAGGGGTCTGTCTCCCTCCCTCTTCTTCCTAGTGTTTGGGTGGTTCCAGGCAAAAGCCACCACACCAGGTTTCTTTCTTTCTTTCTTTCTTTCTTTCTTTCTTTCTTTCTTTCTTTCTTTCTTTCTTTCTTTCTTTCTTTTTTCCTTCCTTCCTTCCTTCCTTCCTTCCTTCCTTTCTTTCTTTCTTTCTTTCTATTATTTAAATTAGAAACAAGCTTCTTTTACATGTCAATCTCAGTTCCCTCTCCCTCCCCTCCTCCCCTTCCTCCCACTAACCCCCCATCCCAATCCCTTTTTGCTCCCCAGGTAGGGTGAGGCCTTCCTTGGGGGGATCTTCAAAGTCTGTCATATCATTTGGAGCAGGGCCTAGACCCTCCCCAGTGTGTCTAGGCTGCGAGAGTATCCCTATATGAGGAGAGGGCTCCCATAGTTCATTTGTGTACTTGGGATAAAAACTGATCCACTACCAGTGGCCCCACAGATTAACTAGATCTCCAAACTGACTTCTTTCTTCAGGGGTTCTGGTACAGTCCTATGCTGGTTTCCCAGCTATCAGTCTGGGGTCCATGAGCGACCCCTTGTTCAGGTCAGCTGTTTCTGTGGGTTTCTCCAGCCTGGTCTTGACCCTTTGCTCATCACTCCTTCCTCTCCGCACCTGGATTCCAGAGTTCAGCTTAGTGTTTAGTTGTGGGTGTCTGCTTCTGCTTCCACCAGCTACTGGATGAAGGCTCTAGGATGGCATATAAAGTAGTCATCAATCTCATAATCGGAGAAGGGCTTTCAAGGTAGCCTTTCGACTATTGCTTAGATTGTTAGTTGGGGTCGACCTTGTAGATCTCTGGACATTTTCCTAGTGCTAGAATTTTCTTTAAAACTATAATGGCTCCCTCTGTGATGGTATCCCTTTCTTGTTCTCCTCCATTCCTCCCCTGACTAGATCTTCCTGTTCCCCCCTGTCCTCCACTCTTTCTTCTAACTCCCTCTCCCCTCCCTCCATGATCCCCATTAGCTTAGGAGATCTTGTCCCTTTCCCCTTCTCCTGGGGACCATGTGTATCTTTCTTAGGGTCTTCCTTGTTTCCTAGCTTCTTTGGCAGTGTGGATTGTAGGCTGCTACTTCTTTGCTCTAGATCTAAAATCCATATATGAGTGAGTACATACCATTTTTGTCTTTCTGTGACTGGGTTACCTCACTCAGGATGGTTTCTTCTAGTTCCATCCATTTGCCTGCGAATTTCAAGATTCCATTGTTTTTTTCTGCTGAGTAGTACTCCATTGTGTAAATGTACCACATTTTCTCCATCCATTTCTCAGTTGAGGGGCATCTAGGTTGCTTCCAGTTTCTGGCTATTACAAATAATGCTGCCATGAACACAGCTGAGCAGATGTCCTTGTTGTATGAATGTGCTTCTTTTGGGTATATGGCTAGGAGTGGAATTGCTGGATCTTGTGGTAGACTGATTCCCATTTTCTTGAGGAGTCGCCATACTGATTTCCAAAGTGGCTGTACAAGTTGGCACTCCCATCAGCAGTGGAGGAGTGTTCCTCTTTCTCTGCATCCTCTCCAGCATAAACTGTCATTTGGTGTTTTTGATTTTAGCCATTCTGACAGGTGTAAGATGGTATCTTAGAGTTGTTTTGATTTGCATTTCCCTGATGGCTAAGGATGTTGAGCACTTTTTTATGTGTCTTTCTGCCATTTTATACTCCTCTATAGAGAATTATCTATTTAGTTCTGTACCCCACTTTTTAATTGGATTAGTTGGTGTTTTGGAGAATAGCTTCTTGAGTTCTTTGTAAATTTTGGAAATCAGCCCTATGTCAGATACGGGGTTAGTGAATATCTTTTCCCATTCTGTGGGCTGGCATTTTGTCTTGCTGACTGTGTCCTTTGCCTTACAGAAGCTTCTCAGTTTCAGGAGGTCCCATTTATTAATTGTTGATCTCAGTGTCTGTGCTACTGGTGTTATGTTCAGGTAGCAGTCTCCTGTGCCAATTTGTTTCAGGGTACCACCTATCTTCTCTTCTAAGAGGTTCAGTGTGGCTGGATTTATGTTGAGGTCTTTGATCCATTTAGATTTAAGTTTTGTGCATGGCGATAAATATGGATCTATCTGCAGTCTTCAACTCACCAACATCCAGTTATGCCAGAACCATTTGTTGAAGATGCTTTCTTTTTTCCATTGTATAATTTTAGCTTCTTTGTCAAAAATCATGTGTTCATAGGTGTGTGGGTTAATATCAAGGTTTTCAATTTGATTCCATTGGTTTACCTGCCTATTTTTTTGTGCCAATACTAAGCAGTTTTCAGGACTATAGCTCTATTCTAGAGCTTGAAGTCAGGGATGGTGATGCCTCTGGAAGTTCCGTTATTGTACAGGGTTGTTTTGGCTATCCTGGGTTTTTTGCTTTTCCATATAAAGTTGATTATTGTTCTTTCAAGGTCTGTGAAGAATTGTGCTGGGATTTGGATGGGGATTGCATTGAATCTGTAAATTGCTTTTGGCAAGATTGCCATTTTTACTATGTTTATCCTATCTATCCAAGAACATGGGAGAATCTTTCCATTTTCTTGTATCTTCTTTAATTTCTTACTTTAAAGCCTCAAAATTCTTACGATACAGGTCTTTCACTTTCTTGGTTAGCATTACCCCAAGGTGTTTTATGTTGTTTGTGGTAATTGTAAAGGGTGATGTTTCTCTGATTTCTTTCTCAGTATGTTTATCATCTGTATATAGTAGGGCTACTGATATTTTTTGAGTTAATTTTGTATCCTACCACTTTGATGAAACACACCAGGTTTCTAATGTGGGTGCTGGAATCTAAACTTGGGTCTCTTTTGATTGTCCATCAGGTACTTTATTGATTGAGCCAACTTCCCAACCTAATCATCTTATCTTAAAACTATTCCAGTCAGAGATATTGTCTGATCTGATTTATTCTACTCTCTGAGAACCCCCTCTCCCCAGACATCATTTAACACCCTCTCCTTAATCTTGGCAGGAGCTTCGTAGTAAGCTCAGGACAAAGTGGAAAAATGGCCATGACATTCTAATAAAACGGAATAAACTGGATTGCAGTTTTCATCTTCTGAGAAACAACTGTATGCAGATGAGAAAATATTGAACATTTCTGACAGTAATTTAATGTTATCCATTTAAAAGTTATCTGACAATTTTAAAAACGGAAAATTTCCTTTCTCATCCCCATCAACAGATATTAAACTTTCCACAATCCCTTATGGCTATGTCAGTCTTGATGCTCATAATGCCTTTTTAGAATAAAACTCAGCAGAAAAATCTCCATAATAATCAGGAGGTTTGGAAGAAACAAAATTACTTTTTTATTACAAGTGAATAACATCCTAAATCATTAAAATGTTTCTCCATCCAACCCATCACTTACCGCCGACAGCTAAATACCAACTGTGTATTTCCTAGCTTGGTGTTGGAGGTTGCATGAGTGTTGGGGCTGTCTTCTTCATCCAGGTTTCAGTCTCTATTTTTTTTTTTTTTTTGGTTTTTTGAGACAGGGTTTCTCTGTGTAGCTTTGGAGCCTATCCTGGCACTCGCTCTGTAGACCAGGCTGGCCTCGAACTCACAGAGATCCACCTGCCTCTGCCACCCAAGTGCTGGGATTAAAGGCGTGCGCCACAAACGCCCGTCTTCATTCTCTATTTCTTAAGAGACTTGCCCAAAGTCCCACAGACAGACAGGAGGAGCCTGTGACAGTCTGATCTGGTCTCTATGCTGTGTTGTTCTCTGAGACCCAGCTGGATGGTGACTTCCTCAAGTTGTCCTCTGATAGTGGTATTGTGAAAGAAATTGAAAGGGAGAGTGCTGTGTGTGTCAAGAGCTGAACAGGTGTGTGTGATGTAAGCAACAAGGTCCTAAGCTGGGATATACAATTGGGTCATACAGATAAAGAAAACATCCATGTGCTACTCTACTTTTCAATACAGTTTAGAGGACGGGGAGTGTGTTAGACTAATGTTATTGGGAGGCGTAGAAGCCAGAACTCAACCACACAAGTGAATGGTAATCTGGAAGGTAACAATGTAACAGTTCCATGATCTTCTTCCAGCTTAATTTGACAAAGTGAGATGTCCTTTGTGTCAACCATCTAAAAATTAGGAGGCACCTGCTTCTTGGAAGTTAATTCTAAGCAAAAGAGTCCAGATGAGGCAAGGTTTCTTAAGTGGCAATTAGCTGGTTACATCTGTATTTATGTTTTGATTTAGGAAAAATAAAACAAAAATGGTCAAGTGTAGGAATGGAAGGCCATGACTGAAACACCAGAAAGGCACAGGTCTCCCATGTAAGCCTGGTCCAGAAAAGCATCCCCAAACAGCAGAATAGTGGGCAAGCAGAGTGCAGGCCAACCAACACTAGCCACGACCTGACACCACAGAAGGAATGTGATGGCAGGAAAGTACACACATAGTGGCTCACCCTAACTGCCCCAGTGGCCAAATGAGGACTGCTCCCATTTACATGGCAGGAATTTCATGCCAGCAAAAATGGTCTGTAGAATGGCTGGCCCTAACCAAGCAGAGCACTCGCTCAAAGCAGAGCCCTCCACGGTCCATCCCCCCACAGGGGTGCTCCTTTGCTGTTGCCTTGCCTGCTGCTCTCTTTCAAGGCAAACTCATTTTCTTTTTATTCTGGCCTAAAGGGTGAACTTGGCTAATCTGAAAAATCTGTTGTCACAAATAACAGAGAAGCCTGGTGTGTGCTTTCTTGTTGTGGAGTGAAGTCACATGCAGGAGTGGATGCTGGGTAAGGCATGAGCAAACCTTCAAAGCGAGTGCCTGACCACTGCCTTAGAGTCAAGAGAATGTGTCACCATCTCTTCTCTAAGACGAGGAGGGCTGAAGAGTAGGAAAGAAAGTAATTTCAACTTGAAGAAATGTCTAGAGACTGGTAGTCACTGAAAACAGGTTTAGAGTCAACTTTGTGAAGAAATCTTCAGCAGGGCTCAGAGCCTCCTTTGCAGGTGTTTCAGATAGAAGCCGATTCAGTCACTTAGTGAGTTTGCAGGGCAGGTTTATTTTGTCAGGGAATGATGGCACATGGACCTGTAGCTCCTCACATCTCCCTGGTCTGAGAAGCACAGACAGGAGTGCTGGCTCTCAGTTCACCTCCTTCCTTTCCTCTTTTTTTTTTTTCAGTCTAATGATTTTATTTCCTCAAAAACTAACAGGGGCGATACTGTTATTTTGGGCCTGAAGACAATGACTTATGATATACATGCTTGGCAAAATTTCTAGCACATACCTCTGAAGATTACCTTTTAATTTACCCCTGTCAACCCAAGAAATTTATCGAAGGTGCAATGAAATTTTGTCTAACTGTAGGATCTTCATTGGAGTTTGTAAGTCTGAGATCAGGATGCCAAGATGGTTCTGGTAAGGGGTGTCTTCAGAATTACAGCTAACCTACTTCTCCTGTTATCTTCCTATAGCAGCAAGGACAAGAAAGCTTTCTGATGTTCCTTTTATAAGGAACCCCACCAAAAAGAGAGCTAACTCCCAACATAGAACCATAACATTAGGATTCTAATAAGCCTGGAAAGAGACTGCAAATGGCCATTGAATTGCATCTAATAAATTTTCTAGAGATCAAACAGTGTGTTTTTTTGTTGATCACAATCATTATCGTTTTAATTTTAGAACTCTCTATGATAGATTACCTCCTTGTCAACTTCAAACATACTTTTTTTCCCCAGCACACTCCATTTTTAAAAAACAAAAAACAACCAAAACCAAACCAAAACAAACAAACAACAACAAAAAAGTAAAAAACAAAATCCCAGAAGACAGCACAGTTCTGTTACTCTTGTGGTACTTGGGACCATTTTTTTTTAAAAAATTAGTTTCTCAGTCATTATCTGGGAGGAAACCATTCTGAGCAACATCATTAAAAACAGCTCTCATAAAGCACGATCACTACTATGTATCATAAAGCAGGTCCACATATGAGTGAGTACATATCATGTTTGTCTTTTTGTGATTGGGTTACCTCGCTCAGAATGGTTTCTTCGAGTTCCACCCATTTTCCTGCAAATTCTAAGATTCCATTGTTTTTTCTGCTGAGTAGTACTCCATTGTGTAAATGTACCACAATTTCTCTATCCATTCTTCGGTTGAGGGGCATCTAGGCTGCTTCCAGTTTCTGGCTACCTTTCCTCTTTTATTCCATCTAAGCTCTTGGCACACAGGATGGTGCCACCTAAATTCAGGTGGGTCTTTCCCCATCATTAAGCCTCTTTGAAACGGTCTCAGAGATATACTAGGAGATTTGCCTTTATGTCTTTGGTGATTCTTTTTTTATTAATTTTTAATTTAAATTAAAAACAATCTTATTTTACATACCAACCCTAGTTCCCTCTCCCTGCTCTCCTCCTACCCCACCCACATCCACTCCTCAGAGAGGGTGAGGCTTCCCATGGGGAATCAGGAAGGTGGAGTTGGGGGAAGGACAGAGAAGGAGAGCAAGGAAAGAGATACCTTGACGGAGGAAGCTGTTATGGGCTTAACAAGAAACCTGGCATTAAGGAAATTCCTAGGAATCTACAAGGATGACCCCAATTAAGAATCTAAGCAATAGTGGAAAAGTTACATTAATGCCTTTCTCCCATAGAGCCTTCCCCCTAGATAATTCTTAATCCAATCACATTTATAATGATGACTCAGCACACAAATAGTATTAAAAATTAATCCAATGCTGTTGAATAGCAACGATGGAAAAAGAAAATTCTGTTTAATCTCTTATTCTGACTTTAGCAAGATACCATACACATTTCTCACCATTCTCTAAAAGTCAAATCACAAGTGTACATTAAATAATTAATGGTGATGCAGCTGTCTATGGGGAAAACATCTCACCCACCTTTGCCCTGGATTAAAACTATCACAATCCATCTTACATTTGACCTCATTCTAGATTTTCTCCACACATTTTTTTTGCCTGTGATCTCCTTGCTGTCTAAAACTTCAACTTGAATTTCATCTTCTTTCTACTCACATTTAGCAAACTAATATTAAGCCTTTTCCCTCTGTGATTCTGAGTAAGGAAGTCCCTATTGTGAGAGATATTTTCAAATGGATTGCTCTTTTTACATGATTTTTGTAAGCCATTGTGTTGTAGTTGTAATGTCATGTCTGAGTCATCTTTGCCCTTTCAACATTAATTGTCAATATCATTTGAGAACTATTTGCCTCTAAGCTGCTTACTGTTTGGGGCTAAAGAGATGGTCAACCATTACTTAATCTTGCAGAAGATCTGGCTTCAGTTCCTAGCACCCACATTATAGCTCCCAACCATCGTAACTCTAGTTGTGGGGATCCAATATCCTCTGACTTCCACACACTCCTTCATACACACACACACACACACACACACACACACACACACACACACCCAGAAAGAGAGAGAGAGAGAGAGAGAGAGAGAGAGAGAGGATGAGAGAGAATAAAATAAACAAATCAGTTGTTTTTATTAAAAGAAGCTTAATATTTATGCAAGGAGAATGTTAAAAACAACCAAAAATTGTGAAGGTAATATTAACTTCATTCATTCATCCAGTGCATGTTTTTGTTGATTGCCTGCTTTGGCTCAAGTAGCTTTGTCACAAGTCTTTCTCTATCCTGCTAGACAGCTCCCAAATAATGACACAAAGACTTATTAATTGTGAAAGCTCAGCTTATAGCTTAGGCTTGTCCCACTAACTCTTATAACTTAAATTAACCCATTTACATTAATCTAGATTTTTGCCTCACTGTTTTATTTTTTAACCTTTCTATCATTCTGTATGTTCAACTCCCCCCAACTCTCTCTGTGCCTATACTTCCTTAATATTTGTCACTCAGCTTTTTATCACACCAATCACACCAATGCATTTTCAAACAGTGTACAAATATCCCACAACATAGCATGGTATCGACTTTGTAGCACTGAAAATTTGGGCTTAGAGACAGATGTGTAACTACTTATAAGAATGATTTGTGGACAGTATAGCAATAAAGAAGCACACGTGTGAGAAAGACGCATGATGAGCACAAAGAAGGTGGTCAGACCACACAGGGCATTTTAATTGTGTTTAAATGTTCACAATACAAGGAAAATTACTGAAGAGTATTGACAAAGATTGCAACATTATTAAATTAATTTAAAAAATTCATTCTAACTCCCAGATGGACTACAGGATGTGGGGATAAAATAGGAGTATACACAATGGTTGTAAGTCATATTTATGTTATGTAACATTCGTGATATCTATGGCGATAAAGAGTGTGGACTTTTAGGGGGTAGAAACCACAATATTTGGAGGCGTGTGTGTGTGTGTGTGTGTGTGTGTGTGTGTGTGTGTGTGTGTGTGTGTGTGTGTGTGTGATGGAGCCAGAAGAGTGAAGACAAGGTCAAAGATGATTTCCAGGTTCTGGATTCAGCAGTTTTATGATGAATACCCTGAAACTAGGTTACAGATGGTTGAGAGCCGTTATGTGGGTGCTGTCAGTCTGTGATCAAAGGCTTATCTGAAATGATTCCAGAAATGAACGGTTACCACCCTCAGCTTCCTTAGTCTTTATTTTGAACCTGAAATTCCACTGGTCTTCAGAAAGTATTCAAGAGTGCCCTCAAAGACCCTGACGATAGTGGTGTAAGTGAGCTAGCTTGCCAAGTGTTTTCAGAAGGAACTCTTGGGACATTTAAGTCTTATTAAGGACTGGGCCCAGCGTGCCTAGCCTTGTCCAGAAGAGAGTTCATCGTGCTGCTGGTGAGAAAGGGAGATGGAGGAGCAGAGGAAAAGATGGAGAAGGCATCAGAGGCAAGCCTCTCCTGTTGGCAAAGGGATTGACTGAAGGTCCTAGAAGGGTTATCTATTCTTTCATGAATTGAGGTCCTACAAGAGCTACGTGCATCTAAATTCACACCTTCTCCCTTGTGTGTTTAGCCGGGCTCTTCAGGATCACAAAGGAAACCTTTCTCCACACAATTTAAAAACTGGGTGGAGCCTAGGAGACCCTGATACCCGATTTCCTGTAACCTACTCCATGAAATCTACTTCAGGAGCCCGTATGATGTGGCCCGTGACGCTGCACATCTTACCAACTAATGCAGTAGATTTAAAACTAAATAAAACAAATGAACAAACAAAAATTGTTCCTGAAAGTTTGAGCTTTCTGCCACCGACAGGGTCATGTCCCTTTGCCTCACACACTGAGCTAAACATAAACCCGCTTGTCTGACTGGATGCTTCACAAAAGCACTAGATGGCAGCAGAGGCTCTTCGTGAACTGGAGAAAGGCTGTGCACCCTGGACCATGTAGGGAAATGGCCGAGTTCCAGCTTCCCATGGAACCTGAATTAAAGGCAGAGAGAGAACGTGAAGGAGGAAGGCAACAGACAGCTAAGCCCGGCTCCACAGTTTAGTTTACTCAGCACTCTCGTCGCTGGTCCATCAATTCAGCTTGCTCCTAAGTGCACTTGTTCGAGGAAATAAATATATTCACATTTTTTTCTTTATAAGCCCCCAAATTAATTTCCTTTAAGCAAGCTCTAAGTTTTTCCTCACTGAACATTATTACATAGTAGGGTTGGCCTTCACAAAAGGAAGCCCGTCCTGAGGTATTTTTGCATCCCCACCCAACAAGGCAGCAAATCTTTTAAAAATGGCTTATGGAAAGGAAAATAGCAATCACCAAAAATACAGACTTCACTGCTAAGATATTTAGAAGTAATTCTAAAATATCAGTGGCATTGAACTCTATTTCCAATAAGCCACAAAAGGAAGCTTTAAAAGTGGAAGCTTGGTGTAATTTCTGTTTCTTTCAGTAGTAAACTGATTTATACTGTTTACTCCGTGATATTCCCCATCGGCCTTCATTTTTCTCTTGTCTCCTGAATATATTTTAAAACATTCTTTTTGTACTCAAATTTGGATTCTTTCCAAGTATCATTTCATGCTTGAATCTCAATGTTCACATGACACTGTATGTGTTTACCAGGTGGTTGGTTATTTATTAGGTGGTGAAATTCTTACTATTATTTACATAATGCAAGTAATTGACATGTAGAGATGTTGGTATCCCTTACTAGGTGGTGAAGTTCTTCTTCTTATTATTAACATAATAGGTTATAGTTTAGAGTTTTTTCATATCTATTATCTCCGTTATTCTTTATCACATTATGTTATATAAGAATTATTATTATTCTGTCCACTTTACCGATGAAAAAGAGAGGATGAAAAAGGCTGAGTAACTTGCCTAAAGCTCACAGAGCCTTTATGTGAGAAAATGTTGATATAAGCTTAGGTTCTTTTACTTTAAAGCTTTGGAACATTTTACTATTTCTCACCACCTTCCAAAAGGCCATATGATGAAAAATTGTGTTCATTTACAAAAGCATAGAGGTATGTAAAGAAGAAATATAAAAACACATTGTGCATTTTACAAAGGGAAGCTGTGGTTGCAGTGTAGGAAGCAGTTTAGAATCAGCAAAGAGCAATGAATGGCCAGGGTATGACTAGGAGGTTGCGCCAGTAGTTCAGGACCAAGAGGTAGGTGCAGGGTAGGGGGGAAGGTTATAATGGTCATCAGGAACCATAGTCAGATTTGAGGGTTATTTAGGAGGTAGACTGAGCAGGCCCTGGTGATTGACTGGTAACAGACAGAAAGGAAGAGGATGGTTGTGAATGAATATTGGGAGGAGCAACGGGGTGCTTGGAAGTGATGATGTTTGTTGAAATTGGGAAATATTAGAAATGTTTAGTTTTATTGGGATGTTACTTGATCTCCATCTAATTTTCAACAACAATTGCCCACAGGATCATTTCTGTGTCTCTAAGTTGCAGCCAAGGAATAGCTGAATTATCTTTCCAGGATATTTTTAGCCTATATTTTCCCAACCTGACCTGTTGTCTCCAGGAAGTCTCCATGTTTTCCCAGCTGCCGATCTGAGCTTCCCAGGTTTGTCCAAGACAGCAATTGTAGGCATCCAACACAGCTTCCGTTTCCCTCTGCCTGCAACGTGGCATTTGCCTGTGGCTTTGACTCTTGACTTGTACTTTAGTAGTATTTACTGAAGAAGTAATGACTTAGTTGCTTTGGACATCCAGTTCAGCATGGAAAATGGTTTCCCCACTAAGAAAAAAGTAATTCCATATCAGTGTATCAAAACCAAAGATGGAGGAAGGAAGAGATCAGGAGATATTTAGCCTCTAATCTAAAACCAGGTTACGTTCTCATTTGAGACAAACACATTGCTTCATAGACCAAGAAAAATAATACATGTTATCAGAATTAAAAATGATACTATTTTATAAAATGTAGAGACTGTTGGATACCTTGGGGGAATGAGACAAGAACAAGATAAAGTGGGAAAAATGGTTGTTTCCAGAAACAATAAATCACTGGTTTTATTTAAATCATAAAATGGTCACTGATTAATCATCCCACTTATTTATTCTACAAAACATATTGATTACTGGATATGAAGAGGATATTGATCTCACCACAACCTCTTCGGGGTAGACAGAAACATGGGGTGAAAAGGCAGTATGACGTGTCTTGTGTTGTAACAGAGGTGAGCGGATACTGCTATGGGAATACAGACGAGAGAAATTAATTCTGTCTGACTGTGTGGTCAGGGCCAGATGCAGAAAGGAAGTGACATTTGAGCTGGTCTTTAAATAATGAATAGGAATCCCCTTAGTAATCAAATAGAAGGAGCAACACAGGCAAGCAAAATGTACAATCGAGTTATAGAAGAATTATAGCATCTGCCTGAGAAAAGCATCATGGGATGGGCTCAGAATGGAAGAATGAGTCTGGCCTGGAATCCTTAATAAGAGATTACAATGTAGGTTAGCAGGAACTCTTAGGGTATAATTTGAAAACACATGGCTCATATATGTTCAGGGGGGAAATGTACTTATGGTTTAGGACTCATGATGTCTGGTAGGAAGGTGTGTCTGATAAATATTAAATGGAAAGAATTTTTCAGAAAGGGAGATTTTTAATATAAAATAAACATCCAGGTACCAGAAGTGAACAGCTGGAAACTGTCTGGGAAATGATGCTCTTTGCCACTGTTAATTATGTGCATGCTCACAAGAAATGAAGTAGAACCTACGTGATGAGAACACAATAATAATAAGTGATACAAACCGTGACTTGAATATGTCAAGACATTGGATGTAAGTAATTGAAATGTAAAGATGCCCATTCTTAAGACTGATTTTGAATTGTGATGTGTTTCAATGAAAATATCAGTGAACTTAAATGTATGTAGCAATATTGAGATAATATAAAGGCCATTTAAAAAAACAAGGACTAATGGGAGAGACATCTTGTTCATATATATATAGATTAAAATATTTGAAATAGAATGGTATTGGAACCAAACAGAACCTGACCCAAAGGTCACCAGAACACCAGATTCCAATGGGCAGAAAATAACTCACAGAAAACTAACAGCAAAAATAATTTTTTCTATAAGTGACACTGACAGAGTGTGTGAGCTATAAAGATCGTAATCACTCCTTTAGGCCAAGCCACATTGAAGCGCTTGACTTTATTGTATTAGTCAGGGGTCACGATCACATGACAGACTGATCCTTTAGAAGAAAGTTTTATTATGAAGATATTCTATAGTCTGTCTGAAGGCCCAGGCTGGAGACACCATTTTTAGGAGTAATAGCTAACAGCAGAGTGTGAACTGGTCCAGTGAGCAGAGGGTGTTAATTACGGCTGACACAATTACTTGGGGACTCAGCTTCCCTGCCACTCAGCCCCAAAATACTATGTTTCTGCATCAGGCTCAAGACAATTGCCACCAGAGACTTCCTGCTAGCTAGCTCTTCAGGACTGATGACTTTGGGGTGAGGAAATGTGGTTGGTCCCCATATCCATGCTAATGCAGGTGGACAGTTCTTGCTTTGAGTAGAAAGAGCCAGAGAATGGGCATTCTCCATGCACAATCTGGGTGTTTGAAATATTCTGAATTACTCAAACAACTCAAGGGTGGCCAGTGGGATTAGAAGACATGGTATTTGTTCAGATGAGGAAATGATTAAAAAGGTTAAAGATGAAAGGGTTAAAAAACATTTCCTAGTCTCTGAAACTAAGACGTGACAGAGCAAGGACCCTTAAGTCTCTCTAGCTCCAGAAGCCATATGCTGTCAGCCAAGGACACACTCTATGATGATTCACAACAAAGTAAAACATGGGAAAAAATCTTAAAAAGACAGGAGTTTTCAAGTCCAG
The DNA here is from genome assembly GCF_003668045.3 of Cricetulus griseus. NCBI lineage: Eukaryota > Metazoa > Chordata > Mammalia > Rodentia > Cricetidae > Cricetulus > Cricetulus griseus. Next base: position 164,027,998 of record NC_048597.1, read on the forward strand.
TGCAGCCGGAACAGGGTTCCTTGAGAAGGAACAGTAGACAATGAGAGGAAGCTAGGATAACAGTGTCAAGGTTTGTGTCCACCCCAGTCACAGGATGCACCCACAATTGCCAGTGTGATAGTATTTGTAAATTCAATATTTGAGAGAAAATTAGCTTATAATGGTGGAGTCCCCATGATGGCATTAGTGACCTTATAAAGAAAGATACAGGAGAGAAAGTAGATTGTTCTCTCCTTTCCTCTCAGGGTCCAACCAGAGGATGACCATCAGGAAACCTGAAAGAGATACTGAACCCAACAGCCCCTTGATATGGGACTCTCCAGCTTCCCAAACTATGAGAAATGAATGTGTCTAAGCCACCCAGTTGATGGTGTTTTGCTACAGCAGCTGGAGCTGACTAACACGGGGCGGGGGTGCAGTTTGGAACCCAGAGTAGAGGAGAAGAAATGAATTGCAAAGGCCAGCAGATTTATGGCCCAACTGTGTTTCATGCCAAGAAGAATCCAGCACCAATAACTCATCTTCAGTGTCTTTTCTGGAAGCCGTCCCTCCCTGATTTTCACTGCTCTCCTCTGCCTTGCCCCTTCCCCGTCCTTATGTATATACATAGTCTGCTTGAGTTAGCAGAGTGGAAGACAGAAACAAATGTGTTCAAGCATTTGGAAGGCCACTATATAAGATGAAGTTTCCCTTTATCTCTCTCATATTCCAGAAGGGAGAAAGAAGGCTACTGGAATGGAGTGAGATTTGCATTCAGCTTTAAAAAGACATTCGTAACAGTTTGAGAACTATGTAGAGAGGAAATGGCCAAGGTGCGAGGGTGAGGGTGGGGGGAGGCATTAAGACAAGTCCATTCTGTGTTCTATTGGAGGGAATTCTCTGTGGAACCCAGGGGGTCAGCGCACTATAGCTGAGAGCAAGAGGGAGCTGGAGGAGAGAATGAGGCTTTTGACCTCTAAGTTATCTTAAATTCTCAGAGGGGACATGACCAGATATTACCAAGTTTTCACTATTTAAATAAGTAGGGTATAATTACTAAAAAATAAAAAATAACAATCCAACAACATTTGAGGCCATACTGACTTCTGATAGGAGGACAGGATGAGAAGTTGGCCTTGTTCAGAGAGGTGCTCTGGTGCCTTTGACATCATCAGTTTTTTTCTTAGGACTACAACTCAATAACACATTCTATGGAGAGCAATGACTTTTTACTGAATGAAAAATAAATAGCAATGAAGAGCACAGAACTGTTGACAGTAGGAAGATGGAAAGGGTAAAAGAAAAGCAGAATTTCTTTCCTAGGGAAAGCAAGTAGCTATAAGGCAATGATCACAATAAAACTATTAAGTTTATCTTTATAATTATTGGACATCTGTGGTGTGACAGACACTATATAGCAAGTTTTACAAATACTGTTTTAGTTCACTTAAAAAACCCCAGGATGTAATCATGTAATTGCCCATTTCATAGATAGATGTGAAGTAGCTGTTAGCAAGTCATGCTGGAATTATTAAACAGGCCATTTAAATATGTTATGCACAGATTTCAGCATTTGAAGTTCATATACAAGACTTCATAATCCTAAGTTTATATGACAAGGAGCTATTTTTTCATGCTGTATTAATTAGACATACAGATTTAGCAGTTCTTTCTTATCTGCCGTCTCCCTTGGATAGAGCTGCATTGAGTTCTATAGCCAGATGGATCCAGTTTGGATTGATGGGGGTTCTTGATGTCTATAAAGAACAATTTCATGTTCATCTCCCCATCTGCTTGGTAGCCATGCAACCATGAAATAGAACAGCTTTTGCATATTTATTCCTGCTTCTTGTCATGCAGGATGGAGATTACATGGTCACTTAGAAGTCTAGCTGTCCATTTAGGAGCACATTATAACACTTGAAAGAATACAATTATGGAATAAGAACAATATTTTCTTCTTGTCTTGAGAGATATAATTGTGGTGCAGTTAACCATATGGGTATTGTTTGGACTGACTAAGTCCTCAAAGATGCTCACTTCAGTCTACAGGTTAGTTCTCCAAACGACTCTTCTGAGGTCAAAGAACAACTTGTTGGGGGGGTCAGTTCTCTTCTTACAGCATGCATGTGTATTCTAGAGATTGGGCTTAGGTCATTGGGCTTGGATCCATCTCACTAAACTCACCTTTATTTTTTTTTGAAATAGTATATATCCCTGAATCTGGAGCTCACCAATTGGCTAGACTGACTGACCGATGATCTCTAAAGATCAGCCTGACTTTGAAGATCCCCCATGGAAGGTCTCGCTTTCCCTGGGGAGCAGAAAGGGATTGGGGTGGGGGCCAGGGGAGGAGGGGAGGAGGGGAGGAGGAGGGAACTGGAATTAGCTTGTAAAAGTAGCTTGTTTCTAATAAAAAAAGAGAGAAGCAAAAAAAGAATCTTAAAACACACAAAAAAAGATCAGCCCGTCTTTACCTCTCTAGCACTAGGATTATAGGTGTGTGTTGCCACACCTATCATTTAAAGGAATGCTGGGAAATTGGGTTCTTATGCTTGCATGACAGGCACTTTACCAATGGAGACATCCTTCGACCCCTATTTTGTCTTTCTTAATAACCATATTGCTTTCTGTTCAGGCTTGAATTGAGAAGCCAAGAAAGGATTAGGAGTAAATATCAGTTTATAGCAAGAGCTCCTGGAGTTTGAATGGACACTTTCTGAAAATGGAGACAATAAGAGACATTTATGCTCTGTCACAGGACTATAAAATATGCTTCTTTGCAATAGCTTATAGGTGATAATATTTTCCTCAGAATGTTGTTTCCATAGGCACTGAAGCCTGGGAACAACATTAATGAGTATGCATAATTCTTAATGGATTTTTCAGGCTCAGCCTTTTTGAAGATCTATAACTTCCTGTGTCCCACAAAGAACACTGGCCAATATCAGACCCTGCTGACTTTCACATATGTCCTACCATACTCCACATTGCCCTTTAGTAAATCATTCACCTTAAGGTTAACTAGACTCAAAGGAAGCAGCAGGAGCTGTGCATAGAAACCGTGATGTCCTTCTAGGCAGGAACCTGACTGTAGACATCAGACACAGAGTACCACCACACTTCTTGCTTTGTATCTTGCTTTTCCCTTTGCTTATTTCCAAATGGAAACAAAGAAGTAGTTTCACCATCTGGCATGAGATCTAGTTAATGCACAGATTTAAGAAATGATAGGACTAAAAGAGACATCACCTCACCAGATAGAGCAATACTCTGCAAACTACAGACTGGTAAAACCAATAGAATATCATCTGTTAAATATGGACACAGAATTTCCTGCTCTGTTATCATGGAGAGGAAGCTGTATCTGCATTTGAATCAGAGTTGACCTTAGTAATTTGTCCAGCCAATAGAAGACAACAAGAGTGTCATTCTGGTGCTTCTAATGTCACATCACAAGATCTTTGTTGCTTCCATTTGGGCCTCTTGGAGAGTTCATCTGTGTTTTTCTAGAAATACAGATACAAAGCAATGAGAGTCCAGGCCATATGGAGAAGCCCAGTGTTGTTGTACTGTTGACATTCAGGGCTGAGCTCTTGGCTAACAGCAGCATCCGCTGTCACCTGTATGGCAGAGCCCTCTTGGATCTCCAGCATAGGTGAATTTTTCAAGTCTGCAGCCCCAGCCTACCTCTGACTGCATCTGCACAAAAACCACCAAGCAAAATCACCTGCCAGAGTCCAGAGCATCGTGAAATAACATTAATATGATTTTAAGTCCTCAGTGTTTTTCTATGTAGTAGTATATATAAACATAGGTTATTAATGTAATATAATATAGGAACAACACAGGTGGAGATATGGCTTCTGTGCTATGCAAGTGTGAGTATCTGATCTTGAATCCCCAGCACCCACTTAAAAACCAGACATAATCATGCATGCCTGTAACACCAGCACTGGTGGTGGAGACAGGTGGAGTCTGGGAGCTGGCTAGGCAACCTAGGTGACATGGAAACAGTAATCTTCAGGTTCAATGAGAGAGTCGGTCTAAAAAAAATAAGGTAGGGGACCATGAAGAAAGATACCCAACATCCGCCTCTGGCCTCCTCATGTACACACATGAGAATACACAACCTGTATATACATGTGTATGCACCACACACACACACACACACACACACACACACAGTGAGAGAGAGAGAGAGAGAGAGAGAGGAGAGAGAGAGAGAGAGAGAGAGAGAGAGAGAGAGGGAAGGATATGAAGGCTGAGTGTATTGTTTGTGTGTGTATGTGTGTGTGTGTGTGTGTGTTGTGCACATGCACACATGCTACATGAGTGTGGGTGCCCATGAAGACCAAAAGAGGGCATTGGCATTGGATTCCCTGGAGTATCTCAATAAGAATTAACTATAAGATCAAACAAGATGCAAAATCAGCTGAAGTAAAAAAAATAATAAGGTTCAAAACAGACATGAGTGAACTAGCCTGAATGAAAATTATGCATGATGAATAAAAGAAATTTCTGTTCTTAAAAATGACCATCAAAAGAAAATGCTATAATAGATATATAGCCAAAACCCAATGGATCATTGGTGAATACTCTAAAATTCCTTATGCTAATGAGTTGGAAGAATACTTGGAAAAAATGGAAGGTTTCTAGGTACACATAACTCACCAACATCAAACCAAATATATATATATATATATATATATATATATATATATATATATATTTATCCCTAACATAGAACAGTAACAGGTAAAGGCCTTGATAGAGGGAGACAGTACAGGTTTGAAGGGAGGTCTGGCACAGGAGAAATGTTAGGGGATCCATAGGGATGACCCCAACTAAGAAGCCAGGCAGTGGTGGAGAAGATGCCATTGATGCCTTTCCCCTATAATGAGGTTGATGTCTATCTTGGTTACCATTCCTAGAGCCTTCATCCAGTAGCTGTTCGAAGCAGAAACAGGCACCCACAGCTAAGCACTGAACCATACTCCTGGAATTCAGTTGTGGAGAGGGAGGAGGGATGAGCAAAGGAGCCAAGATGGTGCTGCAGAAACCCACAGAAACAATTGACCTGACCTACTGAGAGCATGGAGACCATAGTCATAAAACTGGGGAAACAACATTGGATGCAACCAAGCCCTCTGAATGTGGGAGCCAGCTAGGAAGCCAAGACAGTCTATGGGACCTCTAACAGTGGAGCCAGTCTTTAACCCTCAATCACAAATGGACTTTGGGAACCCATTCCCTATGGAGGGATACTATTGCAGCCCAGATACAGCAAGGAGGGCCTAGGCCCTCCCCCAAATGATATGATGGACTTTGAAGGTCCCCTGTGGAGGGCCTCACTATCCCTGGGGAGGAGTTGGGGGATGGGTTGCAGGGTTGGTGGGGAACATGAGAGGATGGGAGGGTGAGGGAATGGGGAGGATGGATATGTAAATCTGAGTAGTAATTAAAGAATTAAAAAAAAGAAAAAAAAAGAATCTTCCACCAAACAAGCAACGCAACCAAAGCAGAGCCCAGTAGCTGGTGGACTAATTGCTGAATTTTGTCAGACAAGTAAAGAAGAAGCAACACTAATGCTTCTCAAACCCATTTCATAAAATCATAGGTTAGTTAAGTTTCCTAGATATATAGAGATATATTTGAGATGGATAGGTATTCTTCAAAACTTTCAAAGACCTATAGAAATATGGCATTTAAATGGTTTAGGGTTTTTCTTGGCAGTGAGACACAACTGCTCCTGGAACACCAATTATGTCAGAAAGGAGGATGGGCATCGAAGAAACTCGTTATGGAGTTTGCTATCAACATGGGAAGATTAGCCATTTGGGCAAGAAACTGCTCTTGCCTGGACTGTTTGTTGCTGAATAAACTGGACATGTAGGACCCACAAGAAAATGACTGCTGAACTTACAAAACAAGACAGTACTGAAGGGTTCCTGTTGAAATGGAGAAGTGTGCCAGATACACTGTGGCCTATAGGCTGAGGATGGCTGTCCCAACGTTACAGAGGAACTTTGGGTGACTGTCCAGGTAGCGAGATGTCCTGTCAATTCTAGAGTTTATTTTCCTTCTGTGGTCTTTGATAGAGTTGAAGACAGATAGTTATGGTTATACTTTTCTTCAGTTATTATAAAAGATAAGTTATCCTTCTTTTTATTTAGACAGAAAAGAGGAGATGATGGGGAATGTACTACTGTGTATGTTTATCTTATTGATTGTTAAATAAAATACTGTTTGGCCAATGAGACAGCAAGTTAGATGGGACTAGGAGTTAAGAGGATTCTGGGAAATGTAGTAGAGAAGTGTGATCCAGGCAGGAAGTGACATAGCAAGGAGACTCATATTTAAGCGAAGGAGAAACAGGAAGGGTCCCTTTTCCCCTTGCTCCTCCAGCAGCACAATGTGATCCACCAGCAAGGAGGGACACCAATAAGGCATCCAATAAGATAAGTCTTATATGATATATAGATTTATGATAATTAAGACTGAGCTAACAGATGACGAATCCTAGTCATTGGCCAAGCAGCTTTGATCCTAATACAAGTTTCTGTGTATCCATTTGGGCCTAACTCGGGCAGCAGCTGGCATAAAGCGCACATGTGGCAGTGGGTCTCGGTGGCTTTTGGCAGAAAGATTTATTGTAACATAGATTGGAAAGGAAGAGGTCAAATCCCTCCTGTTTGCCAAAGATATAAATTGCTACAAAGAAAATCCCTAAGACACCACGGAAGACTTAAAATACTAAACAAATTTAGTAAAGTAGCAGGATATAAAACCAATACACAAAGATCAATACATTTTCTGTATACAAATAATGAACTTACTGACAAAAAAAGAAAACCAGGAAAATAATTCCATTCACAATAGCTAAGAAAGAAATACTCAGAACAAAAAAGAGATACTCAGAAAAAACTCAGCTAAGGTTGTTAAAGCCCTTTGCAATCAAATTACAAAACAATGACAAAAGAAGCAGAAAGACAATGAAAAGTGGAAAGATTTCCCCATAGTCATGGGTCAGCAGAATCAATGTTGCTTAAATACCTATGCTACTAAATAGATGTACAAATTCAATGCAGTACCCATAAAACACCAGTGACATTCTTCACAGAAATAGAAAAACTCCTTAAATACATTTAGAAGCACTAAGGACCTCTAGTAACAAATACAACCCCAAGCAGAAAAAACCAATGCCAGAGGCATCATGATACTTGATATAAAAACACATGGTAGGACTATAACAACATAACCTTCATGGTATTGGAATAAAAACCCCACATATAGAGCAAACCCAATAGAGAGTTGAGAAAGAACCATCTTATACTGATTCTTAAGGAAATTGCTCCAAATGGGCAGAACTTAACTCTGGTTTCCCACCATATTAAAACACAAACAACCCCCCCCCAAACACTAAATAGAGCAAGACCTGAGACATTAGAGCTATATGTCACAGTGGAATGTTATTCTTCCATAAAGAATAAGATTATGTAATTTATGTGGGAAAACATATAGAATATATATTTTCATATATACCATGTTAAGTGAAATAAGGCAAACTTAGAAAATGTGTTCTATGTAGTAACTTAAAAGAAATGAAGTGAAAGTAGAAGGGCTATGAAGGAATGGGAAGGGTTTGAGGAAACAGACATAAAAAGTGGTAGATCTGATTAATGCACAACTGTGTCTTAGTTAGGGTTTCTATTGCTGTGAAAAGACACCATGATCAGGACAACTCTTATAAAGAAAACATTTAATTGGGGTGGCTAGCTTACAGTTTGAGAGGTTCAGTCCATTATCATCGTAACGGGGACCATAGTGGTATGCAGGCAAACATGGTGCTGGAGCTGTTGCTTGCAGGCAGCAGAAAGTCAACTGACAGTCACACAGAGGGAAGTTTGAGCAAAAGAGCCCTCAAAGCCTGCCCCCACAGCGACATACCTCTTCCAACAGGGCCACATCTCCCAATAGTGCCACTCCCTTTGGGGGCCATTTTCTTTCAAACCACCACAATAAGTATGTATGCAAATGTAGCAAAACTCACTAATTTATACTATCAGGATGTGATAGTCATTATACTAATGAAAGAAAAACAATCAGGTTGACTTATTTCTGAATGTATAAATAAAATGCCATCAATGCACTGTGTACACTCTGTTGTGAAGTTTATATATATTGTGGCATCACTAAATCTAGTTAGTTACCATTCATATTTGTGGTTTGAACACATTACTTGCACAGCCAGTGTTTTCCATGTATACAGTGTTTTACTAGCTATGGTCACAGTGCTGTACAATAGCACTTATTTTTGTTATATAAGTAAAATTTTGCCTTGTTTGACTGATCTCTTCCTCTATACACATCCTCTTGCTGCCATCACTCTATTCTCAATTTCTAAATCAAGGTTTTAGATTTTCCTTATGGTGAGATCATACTGAATTTGTTTTTATTGAACCTGGACTACTTTTCTTGGGACCACATCTTCCAGTTTCAGGCAGAATTTTCTTCTTTTTGAAAATATCAGCATATATCAATGGACTTATGAGATTTTATTTTCCATTGATACTTAAATTTTCCCATATCCTGGCTGTTTTAAATAGTGCTTCAAAGGCATGTGTGTCCATGACATCCATGCAACATATCTAAAACAAAGAACTCCTAGAAGACACAAGAAACTGATCTAATTAATACACTGGCTCAATGATATGAGCAGATACCTCTCCAAAGAAGGTACAGGAATGGTAAGAACATAGGAAAAGAACGCCAACGCTGCACTAGAGAAATGGAACTCAAGCACTAAAATACCATTATGTAGACTGGTAGATGCATACAACTCTAATGAAGGCCAGCAAAAATGCACAATGGCGGGGGCCTTCTGAGATGAAACTCATAATGGTACAGCTATTCAAGAGGACAGTTGGGCAGTACCTGCTTAACCCACTCATATCACACAACCCATCACTCACTCTCATATTTACCGAAACAGCTTACAAATTATATACACAGAAAAACCTACACATAAGTGTTTATAGCAGATTTATCCATAATTACCTAAATATAGAAACCACCAAGATGGACTTCAGGAGGAAGAAGAACCTTTGAACAGAGTGAAATATAGAGGAAATAAACTCTAAAGCTATGGATAGGCATGGGAGAACTTTAGGTGTATTTGAATAACTAAAACAACATAAAATGCTACATACTATGATTCTAACTATTTGCATTCTATAAAAGGAAAAACATAAAGACAGAAAAGACATCATAGATTTCCAGGCTCTGGAGGGAGGGAGAGAGGAATAGGTGGAACATTGAGATTTTAGGCAAGTTCTATCACTCTGTGAAGTACTACAGTGGTGGATACACACCATTATAAATCTGTGCATCCCCAAAGAGTGCATGGTAGCAAGAGAGACAGAATGTACATTATGTTCTTGGATGATAATGATACATCTACATGGACTTGGGTTCTTCTATGTGAACACATGTATTACTGGTGGAACATTCTGTAGTCATTGTACCAATGAAAGAAAAATAACCAGGACTTGTTTTTGAATATATAAATAAAGTGTTATGAATTTTACTGTGCACTCCGTGTTTTGAAGTTCTTGTATATTGTGGAATCAATAAATCTAGCTAATTAACATATATTGTATAACACACTCTTCTTTTTCAGGGTGTGAACACATCACCCTCACTGTTAGTTTTTCCATGAATACAGTGTTTACTAACGCTAGTCATGATGTTTTACAATAGATGCCAGGAGTACTTGGGTTATCATGGTATACTTTGCCAAAGTCTGTAGTAATCTTAAGACCCTTCCAAAACATGTCTGTTTAAAAGAAAATGGTAATAAGCTAAGATTAAATTAAAAAAATAAGAAACTTCCCAAAAAATCAAAAATTAAGGAACTCTTCAGGCTTGTCTTAGCAGGAAAGAGAAGATGAGCTCATTCAACATTCATAAATAAAACATGGGTTCTCACTGCTTGAGAGTACTCATTACAGCCCTGACTAGTTTGTATAAGAATGCTAACAAAGTGTTAAGGGTTAGCTGCACTACTAGGAAATTTACTTTTTGCTCAGCAAAACAAAAGCACAAAATATTCCTGACTCAATTATAAAATGAAAACAATTATTACCTTATCACTCTTAAGTAAATAGTTCATTTCAAAGTATGTTCAGCCTTGACATATTCTGTATGTCTGGGAATGCCTACTGGATAGAAGTCTAGATGTGATGATCATAGTTTACAGGGACAGTAACCAATTAATATTGCAGTGAAGCTTTTTATTCTGATCAGGGAGGCACTAGATCATTTATGGAGGGCAATATAATTAAATATTCTCACTTGAGAAGATCAGAGTCAAAAACAGAGAAGTGATTTTTCCTGAGAACAAACAAAAACTAGCACTATATTTTTTTATTCCCATTGTAAAAACTGTAAAATCATATTAGACAAAGACTCTGCCTATTATCTAGCTAGTAGCTCAAATGCATCCTGGAACAATATTAGATATATTTAAAGGAGGTCACTGATATGCTTCTAGAACTGTCTATGCAAGAAATGCACTTCTTCCAAAATAAATCAGAAACTGATGGAGTCATCTATTGCTTGACATCACCTGATCCTGAATGTTGGCTATCACCTTTCCCTAACAGTCTTAGAGGAAGCTCAATTGCAAGTCAGGGTATATTATACTAAGATCAGCTGCCATCCACATTGTCTCCTGACTCTCATATCTCACCTGGACTGTTACAAATTACTATAAACGACATATCACCTTCTTGACAGAGCCTTACCCCATTGGTTCCAGCACAAATGCCTTGAGATCCATTTTTAGCAAATAGAAAAGTTGTTATATCACTCTCTATGCCCAGAGCCTACAACCCAGAGGAAAGTGTACATGGTACTTCACACTTTAATTGTGGCTTATCTTTTCAACCCTATCTTTCTCTCTTCTCACATGTTCTATAATTTCCAACCCATAGGGTGCATCCTTGACTCCTCATTCCCTGTTTGGTTCTATATACAGTGAGGTATGAGTCCGTGGAATGCATCATATTTTCTTCTCCAAAGAATGTTTTAAATCCCTAAATGATGACCAAAAAAGAGACATTATAAACAATGGGGAAATACATCAGTGTTTCTTGAGTAGCTCCCCTATGTATCTCTGGTTGGTTGACTTATATTTCAAGTAAAGAACTTCAAGGAAACAGTAAAAGCAAAGCAAGGACACTACCCAAGCGATGTGGCTGTTACAGTAACAGAAGAACAGACACACAATGTTTCCCAACAATTGACACAAACAATCCAGTTCTGTGTCTACCTTGCACACTAGTGAAGGGGCATTGTCGAGACCAGCAGTCTTGAGGAAAGTATAGGACACTGGTGGTGGCAAGTCAGATCTTGTCAGCACATGGTGTTTTCACACCCTGTGGCCTGAGCTGTTGTTTCTGACTAACATTAGCTTTGGCAGGAATGGTTGCTCCCGCTGGCTGATCTGTAGCCAAGTATGTAGGTCTGAAAGACAAAACAGATACAACAAGGGTCTCACTTTAAAGTATTTTCCCCAGACTTACATTCTGAGCTACTGTTATTTACCTACAACATTTAATAAAAAATAAAAAATACCAGTTTTCATTTAAGTTATCGTGGAAGCCACCATCTGGAGTTAGGGAGAGGAGTTGAAGAATATTATTTAATCAAATGGCATGGGGAGAGGTGTACTTTTCACTGGGTTGGGTTTATATTATGTTAAATAAAACAACATAATATATAATACTATAGTAATTACATAAAAGAAATTATGAAAGAAATTGCCATTACTGGACAGATGGAAAACATCTTTTATTCTGCTGGGTCTTTAATAAGGGAGTCATAAAGTTGGTGAAATCCTGTGGTGTCTGTCAAAGAGGGCAGCCTTGAGCAAGAAGCAAGAAATCTTAACTTTGGGTAGAAGAATTCCAAATATTTCTCTATAGCTTATTATCAATGCAAATTTAATTTCTTTTTGAAAATTTCCCCCATCTTGTAGTTGATCATGTCAATGCTCTTGCTTATGGGATTCTGCTGACTCCCACATGCCTTTTGGAGAAAACTCATACTTTTCCTATTGTCTAAACAATCCAGAAAAAACCTGTCACTCTAAGTATCTTCATTTTGCTGCTTCTTCAATCTTCCAGACTGGTTCTAGATATTTGCCTTTGTTTATTTTTGTCCTGCCTGGAAAGATCTTACTTTTAGACCAGCAAGCCCTAGTTCCTCTGCAAACCTGCTGTGGTGGTGACAGCAGTGAGGTTGGAGTTAGGGTTGGGGTTGGGGGTGGGGGCTAACCCTTTGTAAAATCTTGCCTGTATCTCTAGATGGACTTATATTTACCTGTGTCTGGTGGGATGCAGTGTGGTAATCTTGATGAAAATTGTTACCATGTATGATGATTTATTAATTATAACTGACAGTATCTTGTTTCTTTTTACTCTTATTTATGTTAGATGCCGATAATGTTGCCCTAGAACCAGATTGCCTGTAGATTTTTTTTTTTTTTTTACAAACTGTGCCAGTTACTTTTTTCGTGGTTGATTGGTTTATTGATTGACCAACAGGCAAGGTGAGTACTTCCTTCTTTGCATCAACCTTGGTTGAAAGAGGAGAGCATACATATATTTTATTATATTTTAGTTAGCATGATGAATAATGGATTGTCCTGTAACATTTTCACATACATATGTATCATTGTATGTTGCAGATTTTCACCCCATTGCAGTCTGCTTCCTCCTCCATAACTTGCTGGTCCTCTTTCTCCTCCATATAATTCCTCCTTCAGAGCTGGAGAGAAGGTTCAGTGGTTAAGAGCATTGGCCATTCGTCTGAAGGGCTAGGGTCCAAGTTTCAACAACCACATTATGGTTCATATTCTCTGTAACTCCAGTTCCTGGAGATCCTATGAACCCTTCTGACCTCCGTGGTCATCAGACATGCAAATGTTGCACAGTCACACATGCAGGCAAAACATTTAAACCAATAGCAACAATCCCCCAAATCTCCTTCTTCTAAGTTCACATTATATATATGTGTATGTGTAATGCACACATATGCTTATATTTATATGGCTAAAATCTGGCTTCTGCATGGGTAGTATTTTGTCTTTTCCCCCACTAATTGCCATCTTTGTTATCTTGTTTCTTTTAGATACTTTTTATTCCCTCTCAAAGTCTTCCTTCTACTTCCATGTTATATAAATACATAACCATAAACTCCTCTAAAATAGCATTTCCTAGGATACTATAGGAGGTGGTTCAGTGAAACTTTAAACATATCAAGTAGATGAAATCTCTACATTGCCAAGAAATCATTTGAAGTTAGGGATACTAACTAAGTCAATGACAAGAGGGGAGTCAGTGTGGCTGGAAGATGGGGCTTGAGAACTGTGACAGCTTCACAAATTCTTATGTGGCGCATTCCATTGTTCAGGCCCAGAAAGTTTTGAATGCACATTCATATTATCAAGATACTGGTACATTGCGTTCCATGCAAAATAAATAAAAGAAAATCTTACTTAGATGTAGTCTAGTGAAATGTTAAAATTCAAATAGAGAAGTACAAAACGCTTGGGGGCACAAGTAGCTTTCTTGGAAAAGAACAATAAAAATCTATGCTGTAAAGAAAAAAAATGGGTTTTCAGGTATAAAAGGAAAAACAAACAAACAAAACAAACCCGGAATACATCAAGCACTTGCAAAGGAAGTTTCTGTTAGACAATGGAATGATCAGTAGTTAAAGTGTTTGCCATGAAGATTACTAGAGTTTGTATCTCCTAAACTTACTTAAATGCTGGGTACGTTTGGTAGTATACATGCAATTCCAGCCTGAGACATCAGATTCCAGGAGCAAGCTATCTAGATGAACAATTAGTTAGCTCTGGCTTTGAGTGAGAAACCCCACCTCAAAGAATATGGTTGAAGAATGGCATGAAAGATTCTTGACATAACTTCTGGCCTACACACACACACACACACACACACACACACACACACACACACACACACACACACACAGAGAGAGAGACAGAGAGAGAGAGAGAGAGACAGACACACACACGTACCCACATACATGCGTCTAACACGCATGAGACATGCACACATAACCACACATACATGAAAAGAAGGAAAATTCATGACTTCCTCCTTCCTGAGATATTATTACAGGTTCTCTTCTGATTGGATCAGCCACTTTTTCATATTATTTCCCCACTTTAGCTTTCTGTTCTACTTTCTGGGGGATTTTCTTAATATTATATTGAAGTTTCTCTATCTTTCATTTTAGCTTTTGTATTATTTTAATATCAGAATAATTTCTCTGAGGGTTTCATAAAGTATTTTTTCTTCTTTTTGCTTTGTATTTATTTTCAAGCTTTTGTTTCTTTCATAAAAATATTCTTAAAAACATCTCTAGATACTGGTGGTTCTTGACTATCACCTTTGAGAGTGAGTCAGGGCACTCAGAGATGTGGGTTGTCTGGGGTGACTAGCCAGAGGATTGGGTATTTAATACTTTGGGAGGAGAGCTACATCTGTTTGCATTTGCAGGATTGTTTTCATCTGGACTGTTTGGGTAGAATTCTTCTCTCTCTTCCATGGAGAGTAGAACCTCTATCTCATTGCATTCTGAGAGCAGAGTACTGCACTCAAATTTCATGGGTCTGGTTTTGGGACAATCCCCAGCCATTTTGGTTTCTGGCACAGGATTCTGGCTTTTATGATTTCTAGAGAATGGACTACCTGCCTTCTGCTCTGGCTGGGGGGGGGCTCTCCCTTTATCATCTGGATTGTTGGCTTAACTTACTTTTTTTCCAGACTTTTAACCATTCTTCCCATTTCTGGATCCAATTTCTGCCTTCCTGGATCCTTCGGTGTGGTTCACTACCCTCTATTAACTCTTGGGTTTAAATTCTCCTTAGTTTGCTGTAAGTTACTATTCATTCTATGATTCTAGTTTCTCAAAAGTTTGCGAGGTCTGAGGTCTCTTCTTCTCTTTGTGCATTTAATGGTGCGAACTAGAGAATATTCCTTATACAGAAAGGAATAAAAAGATGAACAGGGATTCTATCTATTGCATTTGTGTGGTAGTCAGCTGGAATCTGCCATACTTTAAAAGCACAACATTAAAATGTGCTCATGTGTTAGGTCAGATCTTCTCAGTTGTTTCATGTTTGGAGACAGAACTCTTATATAGCACACTTCAGACCCTAGCAGAATTTGCTCCCAAAAATTTTAATCACTTTGTATACAGTGTCATTAGTTATGTCTTTAACAGAGAATAAATACTAACAAAATTATAGCTTACAAATGCTAATGAGTTTGTCAATTACAGGATTTTTAGTTTTCAACATTAAGTTGTATATGGGTTTTCTAGAAATTTGAATAATATCTTTCTGAGGCCAAAAATGATGTTCAAGGTGTCATGTATATAAGTCATGTGCCAGGGTCAAGTGGGTGGTGGACACATTAAGTGCTACAATTCATACAGTTTGCAAAGGGCTGTAAGTGAGAGACAATAAATAAGAAAAGGGAGAAACTAAATGTCCTGTCAAAATATCAGACTTTCAGGTTTACAGGCTTTTGGTTTAAAGCCTTTGTTTTAAAATTTGTTTCTTAGTGTTTTCTTTTGGCCCAGATGAACATCCTGCTCATACACTTATTTATGCAGCCCTAGTGGAAAGCTCTTGATAGATTTCAGCAGAATTTATTTCATGTACCTGGCTAGAATAATAAATGGGATGAAAATCCCATCCCTTTAACCAAGAACTGCTCACCTTTCTTACAGCAACTATAAGTCATTTTTAAAGAGGTCATTTTTTAAACATAGGCACACACAGTACTACAAAATTGATTACCATCTTTATGAACACATTTTCCTGAACCCACCAATTAGTATATTAATGCACATAGTTCTAGAATCTATTTTTGTAGGGATGAATGCAAAAATTGGCTTAATATATAATTCTATCCACTTTTAAACACAAGGCTTGTATGGAATGCATCATTTATTATCTCTATCCCCCATGTGAATACCTTGCCTTCTAAAGACTTAATAGGAAGAATTTGAGAGCTATAGCTGCTATCAAGGTGCAGGGGTTTCATCCATCTATGAAAAAAAATGAAAGCTGAAAACTTTGCGGGATTTGCTTCCATGGATTTGTCATAATCCATACTTTTTGATGGCTGTATCATCCTTATTCTTACATCTTTTATATCCTTTGTCTTTATACAAATTAGTATGTGTCATATTTAATATTCTTCATGCACTACTGCTTTTTCTTAACATACATTTCATATTTTAAAAGCACCACTCCACATTTTTCTCTAATGATTTCTAAATCATTCTAAAAACCATCCTCTTGGATGAAAAATTTAAAAATATTCTTTACTTATTCTGTGAACAGATGAATAATTAACGTGCTTACAACAACAATGACATTATTGCCTTCTTTAGTTGTTAATATTAAGTCCCTGGGAGGGATAAGACACATCCATTTTAGTCAGTTCATATGGCGTCTTATAGTATCTGAACAGATATTGTTTGGACTTAGACAATCTTGAAGTTCCATTCCAGAAAAAGTGTGTTATATTCCCACAGGCTTATCACTACATTATGTGACTTGATGTTGAGTTCCCCAGCCACCAATCATACCCAAATGGATTGTTCTGGCTTCCATGTCCTTCATATTCTTGAGCTATGGTAACCAGCATTTTCTTTATCCTTAAAACCTACTTTGTTTCAAGCATCCTAAGCTGTATTTCTAGAATTCTTCTTTGATTTTTTTTATCTATATGATGTGAACTTTCCAGAATGAGGTCCTATCTTGTTTTCCACCAAGTCACCTCAGGAATGGAAGCTCATTCCTATATATGGACTTAGTGGGTGAGTTCAACTCCGGCTCCTCCTCAAGTCAAATACCATCACTCACCCAGACATTTGGTTTCTGTATTCCAATGAGTTTCTGAAAACACTATTATTCTGTTGAAAATACTTCCTTGTCTGGAATGAAATAAAGTTCCATGTCTCTTAACTATTGTGTGTAGCTCAAGAAAAGAAGGAAGAGAGATAGAGATAGAAGAACGTTTGTTATGTACCTTTAAGGTGCTAGCATGGGCACTACCACCTGCATTCCTTCATTGATGGATGAGCCTGATTATTACCACAATTCTGTGAATACAGCTATTTTTTCCACTTCACAAGAGACAAATGAAAAAAAGGAAAAACCCAAGTGAATAAGACAACTATTGTACCCTCAAAACTTGGCAACTCGACTCCAGCTATAAGAAGCCAAATCAGACATTAAATGAATATTCACCTTTGGGCCTCTGGAGACCCTTAGCCCATCACATTACATTTTGCCCAGTTTGGATAATTTTAATTTTACAGTATATTTATTTCTATGTCTCCATTCTACGTTTCTTTATATTTATTATCAGAATAAACAAAAACAATTTAGAACATACAATTTGGTTACTAACTGACAAAAGTCAAAAGCCAGTCTACTGAAATTTTTTATGTTGTTGATGGCAAAACAAATATGTCTAAGACTTGCTATGAAGATTGGAGATAGGAGCATCAGCTCATAAAATTAAACGTGTTTGTAATTACTTAGCATGAGTATCCAGAGCACCATTTTAATTATGGTATTGGTTTCTAAGAAAATTATTTTCTTTGGACCACTATGGAAGATACACATCAAGCATCGTTAGTGGGACCAAGTAGAGACACTGTTACTGACACATAAGTAAAAGAGAGTATGTAATTGCAAGCCTCCAGACCTTCCTAGAACTTTTAACTAACAACTCCTACCTTTATTTTTACTGATATTAGTGCTTGTTTACTTTTTCAGTTAAAAGGACACGAGAGAGAATGTAGTTATGGGGTTTCCAAATGAGAAACCCTGCAAAGCCATGGAACCTATGTCCTTGAGGACAGTGCCCTTCCAGCACCTGCCAACTGGAAGTGAAGTGGACACTCACTGAATTCTGCTCTGACCTGAGTCTTTCTAGAATGGGCAAAGTATATAAGCGATCTGGGGCCTTATAACATGCCCAAAATCACCAACACTTCACTTTTTTAAAAAATTTGAATTAGAAAGATTATTTTACATGTCAATCCCAGTTCCCTCTCCCTCCCCTTCTCCATCCACCCCCACTAACAGCCTACCTATCACATACCCTTTCTGCTCCCAAGGGAGGATGAGGCCTTCCATGGGGGAGGGGGGGGGGCTTCAGAGTCTGTCAAATCCTTTGGGATAGGGCCTAGGCCCATCCCAATGTGTCTAGGCTCAGGGAGTATCCCTCCATGTGGGATGGGCTCTCAAAGTCCATTCCTATGCTAGGGATAAGTACTGATCCACTACAAGGGGCCCCATAGATTTCTGAGGTCTTCTCTCTGACAACCACATTCATGGGGTCTGGATCAGTCCCATGCTGGGGACCAAGAGCTCTCCCTTGTTCAGGTCAGCTGTTTCTGTGGGTTTCACCAGCCTGGTCTTGACCCTTTTGCTCATCAGTCTTCCTTCTCTGCAACTGGATTCCAGTTCAGTGTTTAGCTGTGGGTGTCTGTTTCTACTTCCACCAGCTGCTGGATGAAGGCTATAGGATGGCATATAAGTTAGTCATCAATCTAATTATCAGGGGAGGGCATTTAAGGTAGCCTCTCCTCTGTTGCTTAGGTTGTTAGTTGGTGTCATCTTTGTAGATCTCCAGACATTTCCTTAGTGCCTGATTTCTCTTTAAACCTATAATGTATCCCTCTATTATGGTATCTCTTATCTTGCTCTCTTCTGTTCTTCCTTCAACTCAACCTCCCTGCCCCCTCATGTTCTCCTCACCTCTCCTCTTCTCCCCTTCTCATTCTCCTAGTTTCCTCTGCCCCATGCTCCCAATTTGATCAGGAGATATTGTCCCTTTCCCCTTGTATGTCTCTTTTAGGGTCCTCCTTTCCTAGATTTTTGGGAGGTGTGGATTGTGGGCTGGTAATCCTTTACTCTATGTCTAAAATCCACATATGAGTGAGTACATACAATGTTTGTCTTTTTGTGACTGGGTTACCTTGCTCAGAATGATTTCTTCTAGTTATATCCATTTGCCTGCGAATTTCAAGATTCCATTGTTTTTGTTTTTTTTTTTTTCCTGTGGAGTAGTACTCCATTGTGTAAATGTACCACATTTTCTCTACCCATTCTTCAGTTGAGGGGCATATACGTTGCTTCCAGGTTCTGGATATTACAAATAATGCTGCTATGAACATGGTTGATTAGATGTCCTTGTTGTATGAATGTGCTTCTTTTGGGTATATGCCCAAGAGTGGAATTGCTTGATCTTGTGGTAGACTGATTCCCATTTTCCTGAGAAACTGCCATACTGATTTCCAAAGTGGCTGTATGAGTTGGCATTCCCACCAGCAGTGGAGGAGTGTTCCTCTCTCTCCACATCCTTTCCAGCATAAACTGTCATTTGGTGTTTTTTTTTTCAGATTTTTTATTTGAATTAGAAACAAGATTGTTTTACATGACAACCCCAGTTCCCTTCTCCCTCCCGTTCTCCCCTACCACCCCCACAACTAAAACCCTACCTATCACATATCCTTTCTTCTTTTTTCCCCCTGACTCAACCTTTCTGCTCCCTCATGTCCTCTGCATCCTTCCTCTTCTTCCCTTCTCATTCTCCTAGCTCCCTCTCCCCTCTTCCTGTGCTCTCAATTTGCTCAGGGGATCTTGACCCTTTCCCCTTCTCCAGGGGACCAAGTATGTCTCTCTAAGGGTCCTCCTTGTCTACTAGCTTCTTTGGGAGTGTGGATTGTAGGTTGGTAATCCTTTATGTCTAAAATCCGAATATGAGTGAGTACATACCATGTTTGTCTTTTTGTGATTGGGTTACCTCCCTCAGAATGGTTTCTTTGAGTTCCATCAATTTTCCTGCAAATTTCAAGATTCCATTGTTTTTTTTTTTTCTGCTGAGTAGTACTCCATTGTATAAATGTACTACATTTTCTCTAACCATTCTTCGGTTGAGGGGCATCTAGGCTGTTTCCAGTTTCTGGCTATTACAAATAGTGCTTCTATGAACATCGTTGAACAGATGTCCTTGTATGATTGTGTTTCTTTTGGGTATATGCCTAAGAGTGGAATTGCTGGATCTTGTGGTAGACTGATTCCCATTTTCCTGAGAAACTGCCATACTGATTTCCAAAGTGGCTGTACAAGTTGGCATTCCCACCAGCAGTGGAGAAGTGTTCCCCTTTCTCCACATCCTCTCCAGCATAAACTGTCATTGGTGTTTTTGATTTTGGCCATTCTGACAGGAGTAAGATGGTATCTCAGAGTTGTTTTGATTTGCATTTCCATGATGGCTAAGGATGTTGAATACTTTCTTATGTGTCTTTCAACCAATTTAGATTCCTCTATTGAGAATTGTCTATTTAGTTCTGTACCCCACTTTTTTTTTTTTTTGGTTTTTCGAGACAGGGTTTCTCAGTGTAGCTTTGGAGCCTATCCTGGCACTGGCTCTGGAGACCAGGCTGGCCTCGGACTCACAGAGATCCGCCTGCCTCTGCCTCCCAAGTGCTGGAATTAAAGGTGTGCACCTCCAAAGCCTGGCTTTACCCCACTTTTTAATTGGGTTGTTTGGTGTTTTGGAGACTACCTTCTTGAGTTCTTTATATATTTTGGAGATCAGTCCTCTGTCAGATGTGGGGTTGGTGAATATCTTTTCCCAGTCTGTGGGCTGCCCTTTTGTCTTGCTGACTGTGTCCTTTGCCTTACAGAAGCTTCTCAGTTTCAGGAGGTCCCATTTATCAATTGTTGCTCTCAGTGTCTGTGCTACTGGTGTAGTGTTCCAGAAGAGGTCTCCTGTACCAATTAATTCAAGGGTATTTATCACTTTGTCTTCTAATAGAGATAGTGTGGCTGGGTTTATGTTGAGGTCTTTGATGCAGGATGGTATATATAGCCATTGTAAAGACACCTAATAGTGATATTCTCTTGGGAATCCAACATCCTTGTCTGGGATGGGGGAATGGGCATGTTACTGTCCTTTTCGTATGTCCTTATGTCTACATACTTAATAAATTCATAAATTTTATTTAAAGAAAGGAAGTGCTAAGATAGACTACTACTGTTTAAAACATGTAATCATTTTAATGGATTATACAGTATCTGTTTCTATGTAAGTAGTTAGCTTTAGGATACTCAGTAATTATATCCCATACTACTTATAAATTGCATTTCACACATGAACACTGAATTTACTATCATAATAGCATTTAAATATCACTAATAGTCCTCACCAACACATCTGAAACACTTCCAGGGCAGAGATCCACTTGTAATAAGTGTCAGATTTATGTAGTGATACTGAACAATTAAAAGCTTTGCCACTCTGGTCTCCTTAATTACTATTCATTACTTTTGCACAATGGCAATGTATCCAGGACTGCATTAAATAAAAACTTACACTGGCATGAATATTCACAATTCAGTCAGACCTAATAAATCAAATCAACGAACAGAGTTTTGAAAAATGGTCCTCAGATCTTCTGCCTTCGATTTCTCGGGATGTCAGCTATTTGTAGTGCTGTGTTGCTCTTGTCTTTACTCAGTGCCTCCAGTGAGCATGAAGGACATGGGTTCCTGCAAAGACTATGCTCAAGCTGACATCCTTCCTGTCCCTGTGTGACAACTGAGGAAAGACATGATTCTCAGAGGACATATTTTTCTTTCCCTGCAACCTATGGAACAACCTCCTTCCCAGTCCTGGGTTAGTTTGCTTTCATTCCATAGAGATAACTGGCTTCCTCCTCTTCCTTCTCCTCCTCCATTCAAAACCAGTGTTCCTCAGTTGTAGTTCATGCATGATACTTTTGGGACCTGAAATCCATGCAAGTCCCTGACTTTCAATGGATTCTCAAAGGCCCTTGACCTAAAAAACCTGAAAGCCATAGAAATGCAATTCAGTTAATGGTTGTGTAAATTTTTGCCAAAGGGCTTTCTTTACTGTTTTATGTTATTAATGACAACAGTTATAAAGGAGCTTAGCTAATCCTTATATATAAGGAACTATTCATGCCAAAAAACCCCCCACAAAGATGAATAAGACCTGTTACTCCTATTTTTAAGGGTCATACCATCTTGAAGCAAAGTTAAGGAAGGCATGCCAGCAACAATAAAACAAGACAGACTGTGACAAAAAAACAAAACAAAATAACAACAAAAAATAGTCACCAAAGAAACCTCCATGGAAGGAGTTATATTTGAACAATATATAGGATTTTAGCAGCTGTAGAACAGAAACAGCAGAGCAAAACAGAGTGTACTCAAAATGTCAGGTATACCCTTAGAGTATTTCAAAAAATGGAGAGTAACCACAGAGTATCTAAAACACAATGTGTACACATAGAGTATCTTAAACACTGAGTTTATCCATAGAGAATCTAAAACACCAAGTATACCTTAAAATATCTTAAACACCAAGTTTACTCATAGAGTATGTAAAACACCAAGTGTACCTACAGAATATCTTAAACACTGAGTTTACCCCTAGAGTATCTCAAAGTATGAATGCAGTCATAGAGTATCTCAAAACACCATGTAAAAAGATAGAAAATCCAGCAAAAGATCAGTAGCTATGGCCCTGGCCAGAAAAGAACAGAACCAAGTGGCTATTATTTCCTTGGGAAAGGAATCTAGGGGAGATGTTGTACATGTTTCAGAGTAAGACTGTCAGGAGAGTGCAAGGCAAGGGTGGAGATAGGATATGAGTACAGCATCCTGTGAAGTATTGTGTCCTTAGAATGATTTTCACAGAGATCTCTTCACTTGTTTTCTTCACTCTAAAAGGATGAGCTGTGTCTAAGATCTACTGATACCAACTCATCTTGTTATTGTAGTTATTGTTATTCTTTTACACTGCAGCTGCGGGTGTAAAGAAAGGGAACTACCGATGAACAACCCATGTGGAGTTTATTTACAGGAAGAGGGGGGAGGATGGGGTTGGATTGTCAGCCAACCCAAGAGGAGACAGAGAGAGAGAAGGGGGAGAAGGCTGGACCTTTTAAAGGGAAGACTGCACATGCACACTGAGGTTTCAGGCATATAAAGAGTCCTCACACAGGCTGTAATGCGTGGTGGGTGATGTGGTGATGATGTTGCAAGTTTTCCTGTGTGTGCCCGCCTGTCGTTAGTGGGCGGGTCATCCAGGTGCATGTTCTTACTGTTATGATGGAGGTTTTCTTGATGCTTGGGATGCAAGAGGACACTGGTTTCCATTTTCTGTTAAAGGATAAGAAAGGATAAATGCACAAGGGGAGACTGGGGTAGCGGAGGGGTGGGGTGGATGAGGAGGAAGGAGGATCTACTAAAATACTTTATTGAGGCCCCCAATGATATACAATGTATAATAGCACACATAATATATACTGGTGCTAATTCAAAATAAAATATTAATAAAATAAATAATTTGGCTGCAAAAAAAGAAGAAAAGAAAAAGAAAAACTGACTAATGCCAGAACACAATGTGAATCTTCTTGATTCAGTGTTCAGTCTGAGATGGCCATTGATATGGGTGGGTGGGGCAAAGAATTAGGGATCCAGGCAAGAGCAATGCAAGCTTGTTATTCATCTCAAGATGGTGAGAGGTGTTAGAAAATGAAGAAGAGGAAGAATTACAGGGTGTGCACAGGACCCTTATAGAAGGAGGAGGGGGGGAAGAGGGGAGGAGGGACGGGAAGCAGGAGCAGCAACAGGATGGGAGAAGAGGAGGAATTGGAGGTAATAACAGGCTAGAGAAGAGATAAAGATAAGGTAAAAGGTCATGGAAGGAAGAAGTGGTTAGTAGCAGTACAGTGCTACAGGATACCAATGTACATGAGAATCTAACACAAGTCGTTAGACCTGACAAACTGTATTTCATTCAAGATCTCTGAGAAAGTCATTTTTGTAAGGTGAGATGGAAGTCACATTTAAAGGAACCAAGAAAGAGGTGCAGACTGAGAGACCATTACTCTCACTCAGGATCTAGTGGTAAAATAAAGACAGCTACTCTCTTAAGTGGAAGCATGCACCCAGAAGAGAACTCATACATCTGCATGTGACTGATTTTATTTTATATTATTTTTAAAGTAAATTATTTTTATTTAAATTAGAAACAAGATTGTTTTACATGTCAATCCCAGTTCCCTCTCCCTCCCCTCCTCCCATGGCCTCCACCGGCCCCCTATCCCATCCCCTTTCTGCTCCTCAGGGAGGGTCTTCAAAGTCTGTCATATCATTTGGAGCAGGGCCTAGACCCTCCCCTGTGTGTCTAAGCTGAGAGAGCATCCCTCTATGTGGACTGGGCTCCCAAAGTCCATTCATATACTAAGGATAAATGCTGATCCACTACCAGAGGCCCCATAGATTAACCAGACCTCCAAACTGACATCTTTCTTTAGTATTATGGAACAGTCCTATGCTGGTTTCCCAGTTATCAGTTGTGGGTCCATGAGCTCCCCCTTGTTCAGGTCATCTGTTTCTTCAGGTTTATCCAGCCTGGTCTTGACCCCTTTGCTCATCACTCATCCCTCTCCTCAACTGGATTCCTGAGTTCAGCTCAGTGTTTAGCTGCAGGTGTCTGATTCTGCTTCCATCAGCTGCAGGATGAAGTCTCTAGGATGGCATATAAGGTAGTTATCAATCTCAAAGAAAGGCATTTAAAGTAGCCTCTCCAGTATTGCTTAGATTGTTAGTTGGGGTCGAACTTGTAGATCTCTGGACATTTCCCTAATTGGCAGACTTCTCTTTAAACCTATAATGGCTCCCTCTACTATGGTATCTCTTTTCTTGCTGTCCTCTATTCTTCCTCTGACTCAATCTTCCTGCTCTCTCGTGTCCTCCTCTCCCCTCTTCTTCTCCTCTTCTCTTTCTCCTAACTCCCTCTCCACTATCCCGCATGCTCCAGGTGACTGATTTTAAACAAGGAGTTGGAACACATATTGCAGAAGTCTTTCCAATAAACTGTGCTGGGAACACTGGGTATCAGCATGGAGAGTGAAACTAGACTCAAATCAACTCGAAGTTGACTAAACTTAAATGTCAGACATTCGACTGTGAGATCATAAGAGGTTACCTGGGAACTTTGGAACGGACAAAGATATTCTCAGAACAGAATTCAAAAGCAAAGGAACAAATGTAAACTGGATTGCAAACATTCTTTACAGCAAAAGAAAAAGGGTCAAGAAGTAGGAAGCACAATAGAAAAAATACTTGTAAATATTATGCAGAGTATCCCAAAAGACACAGGAAACTAAACAACTCAAAGAAGGAGGAGGAGGAGTAGGGGAGGGGAGAGGAGAGGGTGCTAACAAGGGTTCCTAGGAAGGAAGATATTTGCACAGTGTTGGTGGGAATGTGAATTAATGAAACAATTATGTAACACAGCATGAGGTTTCTTAAAAAATTAAAAATAGCCGCCATGTGACTCATCAACCCCACAACCTCATGTGACTTGGTGCTGTGTACCCAGCACGGCTTTGAGTCTCCAGATGGGCAACACAGAGGTCAAACCTGTGCATTTTGATGCTAGGACACAAAAGACTGAGAACTGCTATTCTGGGGAAGACCTTTAAAATACTTTCCTTGGGACCCTGAATTTCTGAACACCCGAGTAAGAATTAGTGATTAAAATACAAGTGCTTCTCATCTGCTATCAAAAAGAAATTAGTCTACATTATTTAAAATAGAATAAGTAAATGGCACTTATTTTGATACACACCTAATGTGGCACAAAAATTGGCTCCTTGGTTTAAGACATGAAATCTTGATTGTTGAATATCTAAATATATATTCCTGATTATCCACATACAATATCAATTACTTGGAAATTTAAAAATTCTTGTGTTTTGATTAGGGTTCCAGAAAACCTGCTGTATCTTTCAAAGACTAGGCAAACACTCAAATACTTCCTGCAATTTGAACAACTCTGGTTTGGGGATTTTTTTAAAAATAGGAAATATATGGTTTCTCTTTCTCCAGGCCTTGCTCTTATCACTTATGTTTTGCTGTTTAAATTTTTTTCCTAAAGGGAAAAATATGAGGAAGAAAAAAAACCTTGATGACAAAGAAGTCAACATATAGTTTTGAAAGAAAGGTTTATTCCTCAGAGATGCATAATTGCCATCCAGGGTCACTAATCTTGGTGCTAAATGTTTGAAAAATGAAAATCAAGTTAATTAAAAGCAAAAACAAATTTCTTGCCTTCACCCAACGTATACACATCATCTGGCAAATCCTAATGAGAGCCATGGGCCCTATAACATATTGCTTCAGAGAGTACAAAATCATTAATTTCCCTTCCTTTGAGACATTCATATTAAAAAGAAACCTTTTTTCTTTTAAAAAATGTAGCCAATCTTAACCTTTTAAATTTTAGTGTTTTTAGTCTCTGAAAGTATCAGACATTTGTTCAATTATTTTGGTCATATTGGACCGTCATTGTCTCCCTCCAACTCCCCCTAGTGTTCTATACAACTTCATGTCCCCCTTTGTTAGTGGTGTTATTAATAACCTGGTGAGTCTCGTGTGCTGTCCTATGCAAGTGCACATGGGGCCATCCACTAGGGTATGGACAATCTATGCACAGTCAATTCCCCAGAGGAGTATTACTGTCCCTCCCTCAGCAGCTGTCAACTGCCCATAGCTCCTATGCCAAGGGTGGAGCTTTCAGGGAGGCCTATAACCTATCTATGATGGAGTTTTCCTGCCTTGATCTTGCGAAGGTAACCACAGCTGTTGTGACTTGCTGTGTACAACAGCTGTGAGCTGCCTAGCAGCCAGCAGAATTTCACAACTCTGCTCCCATCCTCCAGCTCTTGCATTCTCTCAGTCCTCTTCTTCCTTGATGATCCCAGAGCCTTGGGGCAGGCAGGTTGATGTGGAATACTCATCCACATCTGAGCATCCACAGTCACTCATTCTTGGCACCTTTACCAATTATATGTCTGCACTAACCAGTGCTCACTGCATTAGGAAGCATCTGCAACCAAAGCTGAAAGCAATTCAGTTCATGGACATAAACATAAGTATTTAGAGGGTAAATAGACAACACGGCCAAAAATTGCAGCCATTTTAAGCACTATAGTTTGATAAGTTTTTACCAATATAGAATCTAACTAGCTACTGTCTCATTCTAGCCAAGGAGTATTTTCATCCCACAGAAAGGATCCCAGTCTGTCTGCATGGAACTCTCCATCCCTTCCTTTCCCAAACCAACTTCTGTTCTACATTTTTTTAAAATAGTCTAGATTGGTTGTTAGCTGCTCTGGAATTTCATAGACATGGCATCAAGCAGGATGTACTCTTTTTGTTCTTGCTTTCCCCCTTAGCATAATGTTATCGTGTTCACCTATAATTCATTCTATTCTAATTCCTGAGGGTTGCTGTATTTCAGGGGACTAAGCTATTGCTTATTCATTGACCCATTTGATAGGCATATGAGTTATTTGCAGCTCAGGGCTGTTGTGAATAATACAAAGTCTTGGCTTCTCTTCTGTTGAATAGTGCCTCAGAGGGCACTTGCAAGGCTGTGTGGTAAGTGTATATTTAACCCCATAGCAAAAGACAAAAGAGTTCTCCAGAGTTGTACCATGTCAGATTCCAATCAGCACAGTATGAAAGTTCCAGCTGTCCACAAATGATCATGCTACTAATGGGTTTTTTATGTATTTGGTGTTTTGTTTGCTTGGTGATTCCATGTGTTGTGATTGTTTTTAAATAAAAATTAATTCTTGGAATATCAACCAAAGGAATTTCTGTCTGTCTCTGTCTCTCTGTCTCTGTCTCTGTCTCTCTCTCTGTGTGTCTGTGTGTGTGTGTGTGTGTGTGTGTGTGTGTGTGTGTGTGTGTGTGTGTGTATAGGTGACATTTTTGAGATATGGTTCTGCTTTATAGCCTATCATTTTTTGTCATCCTCCTGTCTCAGCCTTCTGAGTGCCAGGATTACAAATACCTGCCACTGCATCCAGCAAGAGGAATTGAGATAGGATAGGAGAAAGAAATTGTCCGAAGATGATTTGTCTGTCCCTTTGTGTGCATGTGCTGTGATCATTTGATCCTGCATCAGATGTTGTCAATTGTACATAAGTTTCTGAATTTCTGATTTCTTCAGGTATTATTATCCATGTACCAATTTATCCATTTCATTCCCACCCTCAATAATGAGTATTTATTACTTACAACTAAGAGAATACAAAACGAAACAAAAAATGCTTCTGATACTATGAACACTACACCTGGTAGAGATCTATGTGCTATCTAAGTCTCCCAGCACAATATGGGGCTTCTAACACTACCTTTAGTAGAAATAATTCTTAAGTGATCTTAGCAGTTGCTGAGAATACTAGGCTGCTACAAACTCCAGCATTTGCCTCAAAGCTTGGTGCTATCCTCCACCAAGTGGGTTATTCTGAAGTCAATCAGGTCTTAAAGCAGAGAAAAGGACAGGAACCAACAAACTGGATGTGGACACTCCATGCTACAGCCCGTGTGCAGAACTGAGTATGAAAATCCAGAGACTCCAGCTTCACTAAGAGTTTCTAGCCTCCATTTTTCTGAGATTTGGGCATGCTTCTTCCCCAGTAAAGTAAATAAAGTACTGTATTTTACAGAGTGTCTATTGTTACTGCTTGCCAAGAGTTCTCACACTTGGTAATCCCGTCATCAGTTGGTTTTCAGATGTTTCTCCAGTTCCCAAGGTGTGACAGCGCATTCTAATTTAGAACACTTATTTATTTACTTAGTAATGTGGTACTAGTTTTAGTCAGTTGGCTTATTGATTAATCACCACCTTAAGTACCTATTTTCCTTTTCTTGGTCAGGAGAAAAATTCAAAGGCTCTTCATATTTGAGAGGTGGAGCATTTTCTGCACATTTCTAATAAGAGGTCAGGGTTTACAAGCACCTTTGGTGCCTGCAGGTTTGATGGCACCAAGTTTAGGATTACAAATCTGGTCATAAACACATACATCCCACGTTCTGGCAGCCAATGGGAAAACTGAGCACTAAGTGTAAAACACATGGCACATTTGCACTGTTTTTTTTTTTTTTAAACACGGAGTGGTTATGAATTTAAATGAAATCATAGATGATGTTTTCTGATACTGCTATGTCCTAAATAGAGGCATACAGTGGGTTATTTAACTTTAAGAAAACTGGAGTTTAGCAAAAGTAGAATCACATGTCATAGAGCCAGTTTAGGTTCACAGAAAAATTAGAAAGTGGAAAGACTCATGAATTCCATTCATATTCCGATACCACAGAGGCATGATCTCTCTGATGACCAACAACCGACTTCAGAGTGGTTCATTTGCTGGACCTGATGAAGCTACAGGAACTATTATATACCATGCTCAGATTATGAATTAGAGCATAACCCTGGTGTTTTCAATCTTCGGGTGTGGCAGTGTATGATGACATGTGTCCAGCATCACAGTTCTGTACACAATATTTTCATTGCCCTATAAACCCCCTTTCTTTGCTCTATTGATCCCTTCTCTCCTCTCAGCCTCTGCCACCCATTGCTTCCTTAGTTTTGCCTTTTCCACAATGTCATATTGTTGACATCATGTAGTATACAGCTTTTCCAGATTGTCTTTCATTTAAAGTTTTTCCATGTCTTTTTTGTGGCTTGACAGTTCTTATCTTAGTGTTGAATAATATTCCACTTCATGGTTTTATAGTAGTTTATCTAGGGAACAATTTTTAAAATGTCACTCTTTGGAGATGGTTGGGAAATGATTGTGCAGAAGCCACTTGAAGTAGAAGTGGGAAAGAAAAGACCTGAGATACTTTGTGTTTGGAATGGAGTGATTGGATAATTTCATAACAACAATAGAAGCAAACAATAAATGTTTGTTGAGTTGAACACAAAGCTGCTTGCTTTCGGGAATTAGATTTATGTGCAGGTAGTAAAAGAAATGTCGACACAAAAAGCTACGTAGTTATTATATCATCTACCAGAAGACAGATAGAAACCTGTGAGTGCCTTTTCTCAGAACTGATCTTAGATTATTAAGCTGGATAGCCATTGCTTTAGGGTAATACAAATACTTGGAAGGTTATCACTTTCTATTATATAGTGAGTGAAAAATTTTAAATTCTAAGAAGCATTCGTAGATCAACAGGGACATTCCAAACATTTTTCTGATTTTGTAATTGAAAATACTAAGCAAGAGCTTGGTATTATTTTTCAGGCCTCTTATGATAAAGATACCCAGCCTCCTTGAATAGTTTCAAAAGTTCAGAGTACTTCACGTAGGCAAGACAGAGGGACATTTATTGTGGAATATTAGTTTAAGATGTATTACATTCATTTATGATGCAGAATATTTGTTTAGATGATGCAAAGATGTGTTGCATTATTTTATGTTGCACTCTGTAAAGCTGTGTTACTTTGTCTGTCTAAAATACCTAGTTTGTCAAATAAAGAGCTGAACATCCAATAGTTAGGCAGGAGAGACAAATAGGTGGATCTGGCAGGCAAAGAGAATAAACAGGAGAGAGGATCAAGGAGGAAGAAAAGGAGGAGAGGAGGATGCCAGGGCCCAGCCACCCAGACAAACAACCAGACACCAAGTTAGAAGGGAAGAAAGATGTATAGAATTAAGGAAGGTAAAAAGCTCAGAGACAAAAGGTAGATGGGATAATTTCTAACATGGCAAATGAAAGACCCAGAGACTGATATTGGGGTTTAAGCTTCAAGCTGAAGATCAGAAAAGAAAAGCAGTTGGGCACTAGCTCTCACTCTACCTCAGACTGAAATACGATCATGGCTCCACCAAACCTCAGACTGAAGCCTCTCCTCAGTGTGGCTGGAGAATCCTGAGACTTTAATTTTTTCCTATCCTCAATGTGGCTGGAGAATGAATGCTTGATACTGACTATTGAAGATCCTGCTCCTATCCTTTATACCCCTCTAGTGCTGGGATTAAAGGCATATGATACCAGATGCTGAGATCATCTTTATGTGAGTTTTAGTTTTTCTTCAGGACTGGATCAATCTTGTGTGGATCTGGGTGCCATTGGACTCACAGAGATCCGTCTACCTTTTAATCCTGAGTCCTAGGATTAAAGGTGTGTGCCACCACCTCCTAGCTTCTGGCTGCTGGGATTAAAGGTGCATGCCTGGCTTCTATGGTTTGTGGCTGACTTTGCATTCTGAGTCCTCAGGCTAGCTTTAATAAATTATAAATAATATATCACCACAATAATTGAAGTTAAAAGCTGGCTGGCAACTAAGGCCAGGCATTCATAAGTAGGAATAAGTCTTCATGTATTTATTGAGAGCTGGGTGGCAGGTCTCCAAAGAGTAAGAAAAAAAAAAAAAACTACAGACATTCTTTTTCATGAAGGACTGAGGACAGGCTATGGTTTTAATGGTTGGCTCTGCTTACACAGAGGTGAGATGACCCACCCCTTGGAGGTGGTCACTAAATAGAAAACAAATGTAATTAAAAGTTCTCATCATTTTATTTGAGACCTGAGGATTGGTTTTTTTCTCGTCTCAAAAAGAATTCTGACAAAGTAGTAAATGTATTTCTCTTTCTATGGCACACCAACTTTTGATTTTTGACATTTTGATAAATTATATGGGAAGTTTGAAGAGAATAATGGTCTAGACTAGCATTTCTAGCTACATATCATTAAATAATTAACCCATCAGTTCAAGTGCTACTCACTGAGTAACTAGTATGCTTCCAATAATGTTCTGACTCTGGCAAATACAACAGAGAAGCAGGAGAGAACTGTGACTAGTGGAGGAGTAACTGTGGGGTCATAGACAGTTAGTTTATGGTTGGTGATGATGAGGAAGGATCCACACCACTGAAGAAGCAGAGCCATAAAGCACTGGTTATGCATAAAGTGGTTATGGAAAGACTTTACAACATTGGATAGCAAATAGGAACAATTTTTTTTGATTTTTTGAGACAGACTTTCTCTGTGTAGCTTTGGACCCTATCCTGCTGGCACTCACTCTGTAGACCAGGTTGGCCTCAAACTCACAGAGATCCGCCTGCCTCTGCCTCCCAAGTGCTGGGATTAAAGGTGTACACCACCAACGCCAGGCAGAAACAATTTTTTATTAAAACATTGAATGGACTTTTCAGGGAGATGCAGGGTACCACCCTGGATAGCCATCTCTCACTCTGCCTATTAGGGATTCTTCCTGTCACTAACCAAGGTGAATCTTGAAGTAACAAGAATACACATGTTCACAATATCCCTGGTTCCTCTGATGTTTCAGTTGGCATGATTGGCATCTTTTAAAAGGGGGAATATAATTCCATCCTTTTCTTCTATTCATTGACTGATCCACAGTATAATTTGTTTCTTATCTTGATGATGATGAACAGCGTTTCAATAAATATGGGCATGAAAATATATCTTTGCCATATTGATTGCATCTCCTGTGTATCCTACTCAGTAGTGGCACTGCTGGATTATATAATAACAGGTCTCTGAGTAATTTGTGAAAAAATGTCATACTGACTTCTGACATGTCTGTATAATTTGAATTCTCACAAACAACAAAGATTGCTTGTTTTCTACATTCTTACTGCCACTTTTTATGTCTTTTGTTTATTGTTTTTATTAACAGTAGTCCTAACAATTATGATAGCATCTCATTGTGGTTTTGATGTGTTTCTCAGATCATTAGCAGCATGAGGTGTTTTTTTAGATAGTTGTCTGCAATTTTTATTTATCTTTTGATGAGGCATCCTTGAAGATCTTTTGTCTATTTTTAAGTCAGGTTTTCTTACTATTTACTTATAGGAATTCTTTGTAATTTTAGTACATTAGCCCTTATGTAGGTGGTCTCCTGGCACTATTGCATATTTCCTTGTTGCATAAAAGAGTTTAGTTTGATAAAGTATCATTTGTCTGTTTTTGCTTTTATTACCTGTACTTTGAGAGGGGTCATGTCACTGGTCTGTGACCCTGATTATAGGGATTTTTCTTCATTTTAAAAAGTACTTCTGTACTAACAGGTCTTTAATTCATGTGGAATTGATTTTTGTGTATGGTATAAGGTAAGGGTCCAATTTCATTTTGTGCATTCTGTTTTCCCAAAACAATTTCTCTTTTTAAAGGTGTATAGATTTTATTCTCTGTCTATGAGTGTTTGCCTGTGTGTATGTTTGTGCACAACATGTATTCAGGTCAGAAGAGGGCACTGGTCCACTGGAACTGGAGTTTCAGAAAGTTGCGAGCACTATTCCATGTGTCTGTCTGTTTCATGCAAGAACTGTACTGTTTTTATCATTGTAGTTCATAGGACATATATACTAGGTTAGCATTATGCCTTCTGAGTTGCTCTTCCATTTCAACAGAGGTTTGACTACTCAGTGTCTTTTTGTAGCTACATGTGGATATTAGAATTGGTTTTTGTATTTCTGTAAAAAATTTCATTGTGGGAGGGGTTGTTCTTCATTTTTGTAATAAAGATATTTTAATATTCTTTCTTTTCATATATATATATTTCTGCTTTATTTGTCTAATTTGTTTCATCAACATTTTATAGTTTTCAATATATAGATCTTTCACATTCTTAAATCTACTCTTCAGTATCTTACCTTTTGTAAATGGGACTGTTTTTGGAATGTTCATTGTTAGTGAATGCACTTACCACTGATCTTTGTATTTTGATTTTGCATTCTGCAACTTGACTGATTTTGGTTTGGGGATATAACAGCTTTTTGTAGATTCCTCAATGTTCTGTATCTAAGATTTTTGTCATATCAAAATAGAGACAATACTATTTCTTTCCAAATTTGAATGTGTTTTATTTTTGTTTGTTGTTCTTGTTAGGGTCTTAGCACTGTTTTGATCAGAAATGAGAGTGGACACTCTTACTCTTCATCTAAGAGGAAACACTTTTAGTATTTTAACCACTGAGTTTATTTGTGGACTTGTTCTATATAATTTTTATTATGCTGAACTTCACTTTTTTGTGTCTGATTGTTGAGTATTTTATCATGAAAAAGGTTTACTTCTTGTATAAGAATAGATTGACACTACTCCTGAGATAGTTTGCAATAAAAAACACAGGCTCTGGGACTCCTCCCCAGATCTTACAGAAGAAAAACAAAGTCTGAAGTGAATAACACCAAAGGAATTAGAGTTAATTTGAAAAGCCAGGAAAACTTCACTCAAACAAATGCAGAATCTAACTTAGTGAACAGGCATTTGTGAAGCATGCT
The DNA here is from genome assembly GCF_003668045.3 of Cricetulus griseus. Lineage (NCBI taxonomy): Eukaryota > Metazoa > Chordata > Mammalia > Rodentia > Cricetidae > Cricetulus > Cricetulus griseus. The sequence continues at coordinate 164,062,258 of NC_048597.1, forward strand.
GAGAACACAGCCATTTTCTTACAGAGGAACAGAAATGCAGAGAGCACATCAGGCAGGCCACTAAAGCAGGAGACTGAAAACTAGCAATTTTGGTAAATGTGCAAGGTACAGAATGAAAGGAAGAAAGATAAGGCTGCCAGAAACTTCAACAAAAACCAGCCAACCAAGTGACTGACCAACCATAGCAGTCAAGATCTAAAACTGTAGCTAAGTCACTGTAACTATTAGTAACTGGTGAAGATGAATTATGACATTTATCATTGAACTAAAATGTTGGATTATTATTCAAGTGTCAGAGGCCATAGCACTAGGATCTTGGAGAAGGAGGAACACCTACATTATGCCCAATGTCTCCGCATATAATGTTACCCATAAGACTTTAGGAACATAACAAGGTTAAATGGTTATGAACACGTGGAATGAACTTGTTCATTCATAAAGAAACTACAGATGCTTCTGCCATTATAACTGCCACTAGCCTTGGTCACAAAATGGTGAAGCCAGACCCAATGGAAGCAGGAATAAAAGGGGACAGATGAAGGGAAGAGTTTTATTTTTTTCTCATCCATAGCTCCAAATAGAGAGTGAAGAGCAATGGCCTAGAATTGTGTCAAGAAGAAATAGAGGTTGAAGCCTGAGGTTCTGAGATGATCGGTGTGAGGAACTAACTGTGGTGTAACTATATTGGGAGGCAGAGGCTAGGGAAGGTGGGAGATGACATAGATGAGTTATCATTCATCACTTACAGCAGAAAGCTATAATAATTAGTAAAGATGTTACCACATGAAATAGCAATGACTACTATTAAGAGGTTTGTGGATAACTTCCACCAGGTAACAGGACAAAGATCACAGGTGAGGAAGGATGAACCAATAACTGATATTTTCCATTGTAAGTCTATGATGCCAAATTGTTCATGCATGTATTTGTGACTTTTACATCTGGAGGAAGTTGCTGAACTGTATTTCCTTCCAGTCTACAAGGAGGAGTACAAATACCACACCAGGGCACAGACATCTCTTCTGTACCATGATGCATATTCTTTACTTCTTTAATTTTCAGAAGTTGGAGGGGAAACCCCTGTGAATTGAAATAGAAAGTTGTATTCTTTAGCCTCTTTTTCAAATTATTTTGTTACTTGTAACTAAATAACCATCTTAATCATCTTTGGTATAAAATCCTGTGGCACTCAATGCACTCACAATAACACTAAAGAATTTCATTTTCTTTCTTTATTTCAATTCCTAACAAACAGCTTGTACCTACTAAACAACTCTCTGATCTCCCCCTACACAGACTCTGATGCCCTCTATCCATTTTTCCTCTGTAAATTTACCTATTTAGCTCAGTCACATGAATCATAATTCCCTCTTGTAGCTGACTTCCTTTATTCATCTTCATGCTATCTCTCAACAGTTTTCTGAAGCCCCTTTAGGCCAAAGGCAAGATTTCAAAAGGCATAGAAGTGAGAGTTGGAGTATTTATTCCATATAAAACCTTGATGGCACCAGGAAAAAGCAAGTCTTCAAGTCCATAAGGAACAGTGGCTGCTGGATACTCTAAATCCTTAGTCCAGAAGCAACAGTGGCTGTGGGATACTCTATATCCTTAGTGCAGAAGAAACAGTGGCTGCTGGATACTCTAGATCCCAGGATGCTATGTCAAAACTTTGTCACTGCAGTAAGAAAACACATTTTGTTAGAGAAGAAAGTTGTGTAGACTCTGATGATTTCCATTTTTTTCTAATGATAGACCCCTAACACAGATAAGGTATTGGGAGCCACACTTCAAAATGCAGGCCAAATAACCTGGGCATTTAATTTGTTCATTATTCAAGTGATAACACATGTAGTTCTGTATTCACAATTTAACAAATTGTCTAATTCTTACTCTTTACCACACAATATGATGGACAGGCATGAGGACATTTTGGCTTGGTGCATAGTATTCCTGTTTTAATGTATATGCTGTCAATTTTCTTTCATGCTCTGCACTCCCTTACAGAATAGTAACATCTCCATGTGTTTGTAAAGTAATGTCTGTTAGCATGGTAATATGAGTTATAATATCCCTAAAGAGATTAAACCATCTCTTTTTATTTGTATTGATTTTCCATTGTCAACTAAAATTAGTTTCAAAGGTATAGCAATTGGTAGGAAAACTCAGGACAGGATAGATAGCAGGCAGATTATTTTCCATGCTTTCCTAAATAGCTGTCACTCTTGACAGATACCCTAGGATGCAGTTATTCAAGAGGATGCTAAAACCCCAGCATTTTATTAAAAGCAAACTGCTGCTGTTGACTATTTAGCATACCCCAGAGCATAGGAAACACCAATATATTTGCAAGAATGCCCCTGGAGAGCTCAAGTGCAGAGCCGCTCAGATTGATTTACCTTTTGCAAGCACACTACAGGGAGAACCATAAAGTTCTCAGAGGTGACTATTCCTATGTGGAAACTGAGATTATAACATAGATGTCAACATGATTTCTTCAGTGAGACCTCTGGCTTCACAAGCTAAGGGCATGAAGGGTATATGGATGGGGCGAATTTATTCAAGGAGGTTTAAAAGTATTTTCATTAATTCTTGAGAATTTCATATAATATATTTTGATCACATTCATCCTCAACTCCTTCTCTTAACTCATTCCAGATCTGCCTCCAACAACCACCTGTCATAGATTTCAAGTCCTCTTTTTAAATTTTTTTTTAAACAGCTCATCAACTGTAGTTTGTGCCGTTCATATACCCATGGGTATGGGGACATACACTGGAGCATAGTTGACCTTCCAGGAGCCACATCCTTAATGACAACTGGCTCTCAGAAAGAGAGAAAGAAAACAGAAAGGATCAACTGTCCACAGTTCGTTAGTTAGGGGTGTGGGTTCAAAAACACCTTGACACAAGAAGGAGAATCGTTAAGAGAGATGGTCTATCCAGAACTGGTGAGGTGTCACCAACAATAGCCTTATACAAAGAATTTTGCAGTTAAGCTATTTTAAAGAGGAAGAAAATGTTCATTAATGTCAATATCAGTGGAAAGATAGAAACAAAGATGTTAATGGGCCTTTTGAAGTGTGGAGAAAGAGACTGAGTTTCTACCAGGCATCTGAATTATACTGGCCAGTTCACTTTCAGAAAGAAGAGATGGTGGGAGTAGGAGGTAGTGACTGAGAGTGGGGGAAACCCCACAATATAAACACACTCAGAATGGCTTGACTGACGCATAAGTTATAGGACCAGGTTCTTAAAGGAGCCCACTAGGAAAGATCATGTCAAGTAGCATCCATCAGTTAGTTATTTATGACTGAAGGGTGAGCAAGGCATTATTAATGAAAAGAATAATTGTAGTATCATGTGGATTCAGAAGAAGCTATATAAACTGCTGGAGGGAAAAATGTCATCAGTGGGCCTAACCAGCTCTGGACTCCACAGTCTACAAATGACCTGAGAAGAAATGTTCATTGGTGGAATAGTGACAAGACTATCATGAGATTAACCAGCTACTTTCTGATATAAGACTGGAAGGAGCTCATTCTGGTACTGTAAAACTGACCAAGAACCTGTGGCTGAAGAAGTCATAGGCCTTAAGTGAGATAATGTTTTGCTAAAAGGCACAGTGCCCAACTGCCTTCCAGATATTGAAGCATGCACCTTTTGATTAGTGCCACTCCTAGCCTTCATCCGAGAAACTTAGTCCTGTATGAGTGCTAGTTAATGCATTGACACACAAGTAGTCAAAGTGCAGAGAATACATGTTGGTAGAGTGCTCAACCCTAGACAGAACATACATTTCCAAGGCTCAGTGGACATCTGGAGGAAGGGACGGAAAGGTTGGGAAGGGTTGCTATGACACATTGTCTTCTGGACATGACACAGCATCTGCATGCAGGAACCCACTGTAACTGTGGTTTCCTGTACAAGACTGGGCCCACGACCATTTCATCATGTGTAGGGGACGGACTCATGAACTCCAGCTCTCACTGAGGAACTGTATGCAGTTAATAGTTTTGGGGAAGTTAATAGGTTTTTCTTCAGTGGTGTAGTGGTGTAGTCACTGGTAAATAACACCTATGTAAATAACACCCACAACTGCTTCTGCCATAATTAAACTTGGTGAGTAAAAGCAAAAAGTATCAAAGAAGGAAGGGGCTTGTTGTGAAAAAGAAAAAGTTGAGGAAAGGATAATGGGAAGTGAAGGTGACTAAAATTTTTAGAAAAAGAATGAATCCTCCAGGAACACATGGTATAAACTAATTTCAGTAATGAGTTAGAGAAGAACAAAGGGTAGGTTCCATTTAAAGACGCTTACATTCGAAGAAAACCCAGGAGAGAAAGCATTATATATGTATTTGCACTTGCCTAAGTCAGCCATGGCTTCCCTGTTCTGTTCTCCCAGTAACCCCACTCATGTGGTTCTCCTGGCTCACCTCACATGCTAGACCTGGTGGTACCTGCTGCTCTCCCTCATCTGATGCAGTGACTATTTTAAAGTTGCTGGAGAGCTAGTAGAATGTGAATGAGGAGAAGCTGCTGTTGTCATTGTCCATCCTCTCTCCCAAAGCATGTCTTAATTAGTACTCACTGGAGAGTAGTAAAGGGAGTCAGAACGAGATAATCGGACTCCATGGGCTGCTAGTCTCAGAGGGCATTGATGTCACTTCAAGCAGCAGGTGTGACAGAGATTTATCAACTCTACAAATCAGAAATAAAGGCTTTGGGATTATTTTTCCTGCTTTTTCCCCCTCCCTTCTACATTCAAAGACTGACCCAATTCTACCACCCCATGCAGGTATGTGGTATTCTAGGCTTGGGAGAGTTGTAAAGAGTTCAAATCCCTAGATAGGACAGATCACCAGGTCTAGCTTGACCTGTTCAGAATTTTCTTCAGGCAAAGTAGTTTAGGCTCATGCTTGTGTCTACACTCCTCTCATAATCCATAACCAGTTTATCATGAAACTGTAAATATTATGTTAATAAATATTCAGATTCTATACATGTTTTCCAACCTCATGATAGGCACACTGGTCCTAGCTGGCCACTACTGCTTCATACCTGGGTAACTCTACCAGTCTTTTGATCTGTACACACGTGCCCAATCTGCACATATTTCTCAAGATCTCCATATAAAACCCTTTAAAAGCCCTCATTTGTATCATTAATATGACCTACCAGTGTATACTATGTGACCCTACAGCTCTTGGGTCTTGCCTTCTATTCTTTCCCATCTTGATACGTCTCCAATCCTAATGCCCATTTAGCAGTTCATTGGGAAGACCTACTGTCTTCTGTCCTCTGTACCTTTGTTCCCCCTGTTATTTTTTCTTTTGCTTTTCCCCCAAATGGCCATATGTCTCATTTTTCTTCACTTCTTTGTGCTGTGGAACAATCTTTTGTGCACTGTGAATATTTGTTGCTTTCATTGACTTAATAAAGGGCTAAGTGGCTAATAGGTAGGCAGGTAGAGGTTGGGCGGGATTTGCAGACAAAAAGAGAGCACAGGAATGAAGAAGGGTGAAGTCAGGCACAGAGGAAGCAGGAGATAAACATGCCGTGCTGAAAAAGGTACCACCTTGAGGTAGAGTGCAGATAAGAAATACGGGTTAATTTAAGATGTAAGAGCTAGTTAGCAACAAGTTGAAGATATCAGCTGAAAGTTTATAATTAATAATAAGTCTCTTCTCTGAGCAGTTATTTGGGGATTCAGTAGTCCCAACAGAAAACTCCACCTACATCTTTGTGTCTTTACTCCTTCAGAGCCCTCCCCACATTGGCATCCTATTTGAAATCCATTCCCACATCCATCCTGTCCTTTCTCCTTCCCCTGTTCTATTATTTTTCATTTCATTAATCACCATTTATTAAATATTTGCTAATTATATTTATTGTCTATTTGCTTGGGAACAAGGAGGTCTTTTGTATGTATTCCTTATGCCTAATGCCTAGCGTGGTAGATGGCATATACAAATGCTTCATACATATGCTAAGAGTGGGTGAATGAATGGATGTCATTCACATCCTATTACTGGGACAAGAACCTGTCCTTGCTATAATGTGTGTTTTTGACTCAGACTTTATCTGAGATCTTTATCTAACAGATTAACCTGCCTTGGACCTCTTCTCTTGTAAATGTTTTTCTTCTATTCCACATAACATTGAAGTTGATTCCTGAGCCCCAGTCTTGTAAAATGGGGGCTATCTTTTTTTACTTGCATTCTTGGAGTTTCCCCACTGTCTGCTTGCTAGACACTTTTCTGAAAATGACACTATTTCTTCTTTATGGATAAATAAATCTTCATTGTTTTTAATACACTCACATGTTTAGGAATACTTAGACTGGTTTCATATCTTTTGAATCAAGCCACAGAAAATTTGAAAGTGCAGCTATTGTGTATTATCTTAAGATCCTTTTGGAATACATCCATGAGATATCACCATGGTATACAGCCATGGGTGGTATAACCAGATCATGTGGTAGTTCTTTGAGTGTTTTGAGGACCCTCTGTAGTGATTTATCATAGTGGCTACAGTAGTTTGTGTTCCCACCAACTATATATAGCTACATGTAAATGAATGCAAATAGATTTTATCTCTCACCCTATACAACAACAAAAAATCAATTAAAATAGACCAAAGGCCTTCATGTAAGGCCTGGAACTCTGAAATTACAGAATAAATGACTGGGCTAACATCCAGCTTACAGATGGGAATAAACTTTACCACTTACTCTTGGAAAGAGGATTTGTCTGTAGCATATATAAAGAACTCAATAAACTGAGCACCCAAATTCAAACTACCTAGTCAGCTAATGGGCAAAAACTGAAAAACAAAAACAAAACAACACTGAACACATAGCTCTTAAAAGATGAAGTGCCAATGACCCATAAACATTTTTTTTAAAGTCAACCACTTTATCCACCAGGAAAATGAAGATCAAAACTACATTGAGAATTCATCTTATCACACTTAGAATGGCTGTCATTTTCAAACCAAAATTAACATGTGCTATCAAGGATGAGAGGCAAGGAATAACCCTTGAATATTCAATGGTTTTCTGCAATGACATACCTAGAACAAGTCATTCCTCTAAGCCATAAAGCCTTCTTCACTGAGTACCTCAGGAAGATTGTCATTTATTTTAGAGAGTAACCTTCTTACTTCAAATACGTTGAGGCTCAGCTTTAGGAAGTGGTCTCATCTTGTTAGATATACATGCTTTCAGATTGCCTACTATGTTTTGTAGATGGTATTTCATAGTTCATTTGTTCCTGCCTAAGTCATAGAGTATAACAGAGCTTAAAGTGGATGGAGAAGAACCCATTACTTTTTAATGTAAGTCTAATGCTGTAGGGACAGTAAAGAAAGAGAAGGGAATTCTCACAGATCAGTCATGTAGTCACTGATAATACAAATGACCATGACAGTGTTGCTATTCACACTTAACTTATGTGTTCCTGGGAATTCGGGTTGCATGATCTCATTCAGTTCTGCACTAATCCCAAAGGCAGATCTCATTTATGGGAATGTCGAAACAAACAAACAAATAAAAAACCCTGAGGTGCCTAGAAGTAAAGTAATCCAAAGCATGAAGCCATAGGCAGCAGGGCAAGATTTCAACTCGAGTCTTTGGGACTATACAGCTTAGAATCCAGTCTGAATCTTCTGCTACTGAATAATTACTGAGACAGTAAGTGCCCCGTTGTTGAGGGACACATCTAGCTGTGGAGGTTTCCTGCTTCCTGACTAGCACTGAATTCGGTTACCTCCTATATTTAATGCCCTCATCACTTAGGGTCTAGGAGTACATGTTCATGCTTGCTTCCATTTCTCCACTACAGCATTCTTTTTCACAGAGACCCTTCATATTCCAGATGAAGGATATGAAGAGGGAGTTAGCTCTCTGGAGTACCCACTGTTGTTCTTTTGCTTCAGTTATAGGATAAATCTGGAAGGGGGTCCTGTGTGGGGGAACCATGATAGATTCCATGGCTGGCAAGGGTGACCGAGTCGGGGGACAAACACGTCAGAGCTTGAGTGTGAGACGTTTTATTAGAAGGGGGGGGAAGGAAAGAGAAAAGAGGTAAAGAGACACAGAGACACAGAGGGAGGCCAGAAGAGAAGAGGGAGACAGGAGCAAAAAGAGAGGAGAGTGGGGAGAGAGAGAAGAGCTGGAAAGAGAGCAGAAAGAGCAGGAAGAGAGCAAGAAGCAGAAAGAATAGAAAGAGAGCAAGAGAGCATTAGTGAGCAGCGGTCTGTCTTTTAAAGGGGTCCTTTGCACCTACATGCAGACTAGTATTTATGGAACCCTGGGCTGACTAGTGGACTACCTGAGTGCATTCTGCCAAGTGACAGGGGCAGGCCAGCATAATGCCTGAATCCTTACATTCCCACCTTTACTTATTATTAAAAAGGTGAGGAGTTAGGCATGGCAGGTTAGGGAATAAGGATGTTGAGTTCTTAAGACTGCTTTCTGCTGATCTGGGGCCATTGACCATCTTTGGGGGACCTGAGAATGCTGGGGTGCTGCCATATCCTGGGGTAGCTGGTTGTTTCATTGTAGTCCAGGCTGTATGGAACTCTCTGGCACCTTTTAGACCTGGCAAGATGTAGCAGAGCAGAGTACAAAGTTAAGTTTAGGAAAAAAATTGTCTTAGGTTCTGGTACTTGAAGGAAAGGGGATCATAAGATGAGGGAGGGGTTCCCAAGATGAGGGAAGGGAATCCCAGGACCAGGGAAAGGTTGAATAATAACTAGAGTGAATCTGACCTGTTTGTGTGGGTCCAATTTGGTTCCCTGGAACTTAAAAGAATTCTTTGAGTTTGTGAAAACATAAATTTTAGACTCATTAGCAATATACTCATGTCAGAAATGATTTGATTGAAAGCACTGGCACTTTAAAAACTGACAGATATCTTTAGGACAATGAAGGACATCTTAATCTTGACCTTGTAGTTATTGTATAGTGGTATAGTATGTTGTTTAGTACCCTGCCAGAGCTGGATTAATAGCTTATCAGACTTTATTGATTAATGTTAAGACTTCGAACAGTAGCATAGCGAGAAAGAAATCTGATAACTTGCATTTGTACACCTTAAGTAAGTTTGTTATTCCTTAAAATATTTTTAGATTCATACATCTTAAGCTTTTATGTTCTCACATAAACTTTATATGTTAAAACATCTTTTTAAACAAAGAAATGGCAAAAATTATATTAAAACCCACCAGCCATCAAACTGCCACAGAGTTCTTGAGAAGGATAAAATTTTACCTGAATTATGATTAGAGTAACAGAGACTTACTAGGTGGCTGCATGGACAGTCACTCTCAGGTCCTGTCACAGTTGTTGAGATGAGAGGCTTTAAGGAAACCCACCTCTGCTGATAGAGTCAGACCTGTGGATTAGGAGCCCTAGGAAGACTTGTCTACCATTGGCCCAAGCAACATGGAGAAAGTCGATTCCATTGTCCTCTTGTCCACAGTTCAAAGAGTCCTTTGCAGCAATTGAGATGAAAGGCAGGATTTCTCGGTGGCTAGTGTTACCACTTTTGTGGGTGGAGTTTCTTCAGTGCCCAGTCTTCTTGGAGGAAATGGGGTGGGGCCAGAAGTTGGCCTGTCTCTCTGTTATAAAAGCTTTTAAATAAAACATTTTAAATGCCATATTCTCTAGATCTCTGAGCATTTGAGGGCTGTCTGTCTGTTTAGTATATCTCAGCACACAAAATTTTTCTTTAGTTACTTGCCTTAAGCACATCAGTGGCTAGGTAAGTCTTTATCTCTGTATTAATGAATCTGTACTTAGTATGGCTACAATGACATTAGTGCAGGACCTGTGTGGAGAACTGGATCCAAGCTGAGAGACTGTGGAGGGATCGTTTCCTCAGAGCCCTCCAGCCTGAATATAATTGATTTTAACATAGTAGGTTAGATTGACATCTCTAAAGGACAAAGAAGTAGAGAAAAATCCCCTTTTGTAATAGAAGCTTAACCTTTGTAAACAGCTGATAGGAAGGACTGGCTGGTGTAAATATTTGAAATAGATCTTTATAACCTTAAATGTTTACCATCATTTAAAGACACATAACCATTTAGAAATATTTAAGACGGCACAGTTGAATTTAAGTTGTATATAGAGTTAGCTTATATTCACATATATAAAGTTCAATTTAAATCACATGTACAGATATATATATATATATATATATATATTATCTATCTATATATATATATATATATATATATAATATATATATATAGATATATCAAACAGGACTGGGTGAAAGGAAGAAGGAAGAACCAGAGTGTGATCTCTGACTCTCATGTTATAGCAAATAGATAGGAGATTTAAGAAGACAGAGTAGACTTAAAACTCCCTGTAAGAAGAAAGCAGAGCCGCTGCAGATGGAACAGGCAAGGTTTTATGCCTGGCAGTAAGGTTTGTTGGCAGCAGCTGGCTAGACTGTCCCTCTGCCTATGTGGAAGAAAAGGAGTAACCCATAGAGTAGGTGGGCCTACAGCTAGGCCATGTGTTCAAGATGGCTGCTTCCCTAAATACATTTCCATCCGACAGAAGTTAAAAAAAACTCAGAGCGTCCTGAGCAGATGCTGCCTCAGGCCAGGCCTGTGATACTGTGAGCTGCTGTGATACTGTGAGCTGCTGGCATCTGCATGAAGAAGAAACACAGTAGAAGGGCAGCAGAGAGGACAAACAGGAGAGTGAGAGATATTTTAAACAGGAGCATGAGAGGTCTAGCAAAACAGGACATTCCCAGGTGGAAGGAGGTTCTAGCCCTGAGGCAGCAGGATGCCACTGTGGCAGGCTTGAGTTTTAGCATGCAGGGAAGAGGAGGGAAACAGACAAGTGAAAAAGAGTAGAGGCCACACTTCCAACTATGGATCACTGGTAGAATGTAGGGTACCAATAAGTAGGCACATGGTTTGATATTGGGGGTTCAGCTTTCATGAGAGAGGTGAAGATCCAAAGCCTATAATCTCCAGCGTCCTAGAGACTAAGGGAGGATCAGATGGGAAAGGCACAGGCTGATTTTGTGGTCCATTGAGCACAAAACAGGGGCCAGTGGTCTCGGAGCCCAAGAGACAAGTGGTCACCAGTACTGGGATTTGACCCAGCCAAAAAGGCGAGAGACCACAGTCTCGATACTAATTCATGGAAGCAAGGGCAGAGGTAGAAAGGAGGGTGTGGGCTTACCAGACATGGCAGTGTGGATGGAAGACTCTAGAGATCTTTAGTTGAAAAAGGGACCGAGTTGAAGGTTACAGGGTCCCAGCGTAGCTCAGATTGCTATAGGCAGGAACAAATGCCCAGAAAACCTGCTGAATCACATGCACCAAAATGTTGTTCTTTTGCTCAAGTTAGGATAAAGCTGGAGGAGGATCCTGCATGGGGAACCATGGCAGATTCCATGGCCTGCGAGGGTGACTGAGGGAGGGGACAAACATGCCAGGCAGACAGAGCTTGAGTGAGTAGTTTTATTAGAAAAGGGTGGGAGGTCTTTTTTCAGTTTTCCATGCAGACCCTGGGGTGGGATTTCCCAGAGTGCGCAGGAGGAAGTTGGGCCCAAGGCAGAGGCCGAAGCTGCTCACCTCTGCACTCTGTGGGGGCTGGAACAGCCCAGCGATCTCAGCAGAGTCAGGGTTCCTGGGTCCTCAGGGACTGATTGCCCTCTCCTGTTAATGAAATTGATGACTAATTCATATGCCATCCTAGAGCCTTCATCCAGCAAGTAGAAGCAGACACCCACAGCTAAACCTTGAACTGAACTGAAATCCAGATGCAGAGAAGGAGGACTGATGAGCAAAGGGGTCCAGACCAGGCTGTTGAAACCCACAGAAACAGCTGACCTGAACAAAGGGAAACTCTTGGTCCCCAGACTGATAGTTGGGAAACCAGCATGGGACTGATACAGAACCCCTGAATGTGGGTGTCAGTGAGGAGACCTTGGAAATCTATGGGGCCTCTGGTAGTGGATCAGTACTTATGGACTTTGGGAGCCCATCCCACATGGAGGGATACTCCCTGAGCCTAGACACAAGGGAATTGGCCTAGGCCTTATCCCAAAGAATATGACAGACTCTGAAGACCCCCTATGGAAGGCCTCACCCTTCCTGGGGAGCAGAAAGGATATGGGATGAGTAGAGCATTAGTGGAGGGGGGGCAGGGGAGGACGGGAGGGAGAGGGACCTGGGATTGACATGTAAAATAATTTTCTTTCTAATAAAAAAAACAAAAAAATGTTAAAAAACAAAAAGAAAAAAGAAAAGGGAGGGAGGGGTAAGGAAGGAAAGAGAAAAGAGGTAGAGAGACACAGAGACACAGAGGGAGAACAGAAGAGAAGAGGGAGACAGGAGCAGAAAGAGAGGAGAGCCAGAAAGAGCAGAAAGAGAGGAAGAGGCAGAAAGAGGGTAAGTGGGCAGGGGTCTGTCTTTTAAAGGGATCCTTCGCACTGGCGTGTAGACTAGTACTCACGGAACCCTGGGCTGACCAGGGTACTGCCTGAGTGCATTCTGCCAGGTGACAGGAGCAGGCCAGCATGATGCCTGAATCCTTCCATCCACTGTGCCATTGTTGGCAGATCTGTTCTGGGTTTCCAGTAAGGGTGCAAATTATTTTGACAAGATGTACTCTACTTTGAAGTCCGTTCAAAGCAGTTTTAGGTTTACTTAACAACGTGCAATTTTTCTTTCTGTCTCTTCAGTGTTCCAATGACCCCTGTAATTGGTAGACATTGTAGTCATGAAATGAACTGAAGTGGAGAAGATAAAAGGGCACCATCTTGGAAAACAGTAAGAATCTCTCTCCTTTGGCACTGCCTTCATCTCACACTTGGTAACTTGGAAAGGTTTTGACTGTCACCCTGCAGCAGTCTCTGTATGACTCAGAAAAAGGCCCTAGGCTCTTGCTACACAACTTGAGGTCATTAAAATGCTTGAGTGACCTTCCTCATTCCTCTCTGCTGACTAGGGATGTCATTGGACTAAAGGGAGAGAGAATCTTATGTAGAAGCTGTGTCTGGGTCAGACATCAAAATGAAGTGGGGCTATCTTCAAGTTCAGACCTCAAGACACTGCAGTGATTTCAAATGGACATAAGCACCCCCAGTTGTTTTTATGTTCTAATATAGCTTTTCTTCTGCCTTTACTATTTATGTAGAGGATACATTTGTTTTATATTTGTGGATTTTATATCTTACAGTGAAACCTAGAGAGGTCCAAATCCCTTAATTAGGAATTAAACCAGATTTCTAATCCTTTAAGCTAGAACACTTGGAAAAGGTTTTGTTTTGTTTTCTAAAATGGCAATAAGAGGGAACAATAGCAGAGTCTAATATTGTTAAACCCACAAACATCTTACAACAAAGTTTTCCCTCATTCAAGTACCTCACTTTTTTCAAACTCCAAAGTTTGCAGAGCTTTAGCTCAAACAGACAGGGTCACTAATATCAGATGTACTTAGTTATGTGATTTCATTTTTCTCTTTTGGACTTACAAGCTCATACATTCTGCTTTTTGAGGATAATGGTGTGGAACTAAAACCATTTTTCACTTACTAAATGGAATTTAGTTAAAATATGTACCCCATTAATTTTCTCAATAATGTATAGGTCATACCATTAATTACTGAATGCAATGGAATATCTTGATTTAATGATGAATTAGATATATCAGATTTTTTTCTTCCGTGTGTGTGTGTGTGTGTGTGTGTGTGTGTGTGAGAGAGAGAGAGAGAGAGAGAGAGAGAGAGAGAGAGAGAGAGAGAGAGAGAGAAAGAGAGAGAGAGGTATGCGCACACATGTATGTGAGGGTGTGCATACCCATACATGTAGGGAGGCCAGCAGCCAACAACTTCCAGCAATCCTATCTCTGCTCCTCTGGGGTTACAGACACATGTGGCCACACCCATATTTTAATGTAGGGTCTAGGGATTGAAACTCAGGTCCTCAGTTTGCATAGCAAGCACTCCCACCCACTGAGCCATCTCTCCACCCTCACATATCAGACATATATTGTTATTTCTAAGGAGTCAACTCTTCAATCTCTTTATGTTAATGCCAACTTTCCTTCTTGGTTATGTTGGAAGATAGAGAAAAGCAGTTTGGACAATAAGAATTAGAATTTAGTCAGCATATTCTCAAGTCTACTTTGTACTGTAAAACTGATGGAGCAAGGTAGCTCAGTAAAACAAATTACAACTGTCAGCATCCCATTTTCTGGCTAAAATTGAAATGACTAACACATTTCAAAGAGGAGTCTATTCCAAAGCAATAAAAATAAATCTTCTCTCTAAAGAATAAGAACATTAAGCTTTGCATGATTGCTGGAACTGTGGGTTGAGTAGACATGGTCAGACCAGGGATCATAAACTCAGAGATCTTCAGGGCCAGGTCAGTAATAATAATTTAGGATTGTGAGGACGGAAGTGGACATGGGTCTTTTATGGACTCCAGAATGTGCAACTGCTCCCTAGCTCTTGAGAGTTGCTATCATGTGGAAATGCAGACCTGGCCTTGTCAGAGCAATGATCTTTTAAGAAAAGCTGCAATCCAGGTATGCATGAGGAAGGTCCTCTGCCCTTGGCCTAGACTTTTCCAGGTGATGTTTTATTTCATTTTAGACACTATCTGCATCTCAAATAGATGTAGCCAGGAGAAAAATTTTGCTAGGCTTTGGCTGTGGGAGTCAGCAATGCAAATGTTTCCTTGTAGCTGATGGAGAGGGGCTAGCATGGTGCCTATTTGTTAGCTTCTGGTGCAAGGCAAACTCTTTACAAAATAATCTAGCATAAGCACCAGTGAACATAATTGAATAATTAAATAGTATACAAACCAACTAACCACTAATTGTTAATCTTTGACTAACATATAGAATGGGTTATATATTTTAGGACAACATCCAGTGATCTATATTTCATTTCCTGGCAAAATGTCACTGTAATTAACATCCATTCTGGAGTTCCAATAACCTTGAACTCATCACGAACACTGAAGACATGCTGACACATTTTAGCGTTTGATTTGGTACTTTTGGGCTCAAAGCCTCTTGGTTGCAAAAGATAAGATGTTTTCGCGCTTTTAATTCTCCTGTAGTGGGACAGACTTGTTCTCAAAATGTCTTCATTGAAGTCAAAGCTCATAGAAATTCAATAAAATTCATTTGCATGTATTTCTCATTAACCTTCTCTACATTCTCTGAATTCCTAACTAACACAGCTTTAATCAAGACTGAGCCCAAATGTGGAGGGTGCTGGCATATAAATTTCTTGCTATCATTTTGGCCATTGAACTGTATTCTTTGGTTTTCCAAAGGTCCAGGCTGTGATTTTAGTGCAATTCTGTCATTTTTATACCCTGGTGATTCTAGACAAGCCTGAGATTGTCCAATACATTACCATTAAACTATTTTCCCTTCCTTTTCTATGTTTCCAATTAATAGCTTACTCACACTTAACTTGAAGATACAGGGTATATGAGTTTGTGTGTGTGTGCATACATATGATACATGCATTTAATTATGATTTTTTTTTAAAATGAGGAATGCACATTGTATTACCCTCCCAAAGCATTTTTAACACTTAAGAAGCAGGCAACAAATGAACAAATTCTTAAACTTATCTTTAGGATTTTCAGCAAACTTTGTTTTCTCTGCATAGCTTTTAACCACATGTAACACTGCTTAATTTAGAAGAAGTGGGTTTCTTCGAAGTGTGCAAAACTCAAATTATTCTGAGAAAGAAAAAAAATGAGCTGTAGTGAATGATAGTTTGGTTCCCCACATGGGTTCCACTCTGAACAATTACAATATACATGTGTACCTTTACACACATACATCTGTGCAACAGTGTTGATTTTCATAAACATTTTCTGAAAATTTATAACATTTAATAAGATAAGAATACTGAGGCCCAAATCCCTAGTTCTAACCTAATTTGTCAGTCTCTGTGATTAGGTATCGGGTCAAACAGCAGCGGGGCCAGTCCTCTCTCCTACGTACATTATGTTAGTACACTATGGTCTCTTGCTTCGGGATTGTCATGTGAGCATAGAATGGCTTAATAATAAGAAGATTGTGTTTACTGTTTCTAGAATTTAAGGTAACACCACTTCGAGCACTGTTAGGAGGTTCCTGAACATGTGAAGAATGCTCATGCTTACCTCAGAGATGTTAGTGATGAGAAGAAACCAGGCACTTCAAACAGAGCCGAGAATATGTTTAGAGATTCATCAGCTAACTGTTCATCTTATCCAAAAAAATGACCTAACAGGAACATTTGTGATACAACATTCATTATATATATATATATATATATATATATATATATATATTATATATGGTTTCTGAATATATGAAAAATATATTCATGCTTCTAAGGATGGAGCCTCAGGACACAAGCAGTGTGTATAACATAACTTTGAATTGCCAAGAAGAAGAGCTTCAGTGGACTTACAGTGCTTTGACTTTTGATCAGATAAGGATCTGTTTAGATCACAAGTCTTTTCCAAGGAAGTCTGGATTCACACTTAGAACCTGACTGTGCCTGTGTGGGTCTGTTAACCTATTGCCTGTTTTCATCATGTTACATGCAGTCATAAGGGTCTGGATCTGCAATTCATACCTCAGGGACTGTGTCTTCAGTTGGAAGGAGATCATTTACATTTACTGGTTGGAGGATACAATCAAGACGATAATACTCGGAAGTGGGCAGCAAAGCTTTGACTTTAATGAACACTAGTAATTCTGTATAGGTCATTTGACCATTTATAGGGAAAATATTTTTAAAAAATAATTTTAATCAACACATAATTAACTAAACATACTGGCATGTTAAAGTCCATTTTAGTGTGTAGTTTGATGCATACTAGTGTATCTGTCATCTCAAATATCTGTCATTTCTGTCTGATGAGAACATTCAAAATCCTGTACTTTAGCTATTTTGAAGTATATAATACATTATTTTTAACTGTGATTACTCTGACACCACTACTCATTTCTTTTATCTCTGTATTTTTTGTCAGTCACCAACCTCTACACCCCTACCTCTTCCCAGCAACTGGCAACCTCTATTCTCTCTGCTTCTATGAAATCAATTACTTAGCTTCCACATTTAAATGAAAGCCTGGTGTATTCATCTTCCTGTGCTGACTTAGTTCTCCCAACATTATGTTATTCATGCACTAGCAGAGAAAGGGTTGCTCTGTCCCTGGCATGTAACCACTCAACTTGCTGAAAAATAACTTACTAGCTTACTATCTTCAGAAAGCAGATCATATCCACCCTTAAAACTCTTTTTCAAACACCACTGGACAGTTCCAGCTAGTTTTTTTGGATCAAGCTTTGGAAGATATAGTATTTCTTGTAATTTGGGGATTTAATTTTTTTTTTCCTGGTGTGGTCAGTGCAAAAGAGTGAGGCCAAAGCAGCAAACAAAACTAAAACCAAAACCAATCAATCACAAAGTCTGGAACTTGGGTCTTTGAAGAGCACAGGCTATATTTGAGGCCAAGTGCCAGACAGTCCCTGGGCAGCTCAGTCTAACTTCTCAGCATTATGGACAAGGCGTTGCCTTGGCTGTCTTCTCCAGTATGCTAGAAATTGTTCTGTAAAATGACTGTCGAGACTTGAAGATAAATTGCTAATAAATGTCTCCTGCCAAACATCAAACTCTGCAATCATTTCCATTTAAATAAACATGTCTCCTGTATTCTACAAACTGTGCTTAGGTCATTCAATAGAAGTTAAATTCCAGATAGTCAAAAGAATAGAGTACCTTGCCTTAGAGGTCTTCTGTCTATAAGGATGACCTCATAGACCCAGAGGGCCATTTACAAAACACGTTCTCAGAGAAGCTTTCAGTAGTCTCCTGAACCTCTGCCTCATTGTATAATTAATGGTTAGTGTCAAAGATTCTGGCCATCAAGGTTGCCATTATGGCTTTGGTCACCACCATTATTTATTCCATAGTGAGTCAGATTCCACTTAGATTTAGGGTTAAACCATTTTCTCTGAGAAGGTAAGTGACCTCTTCCTGGGTCCTCCTGGGACATTAATTATCTAGCAAAAGTTATCTACAAAAGTTAAAAACTAATTATTTGAAAAAAAAAGGTCCCTAAAGATGAACACTACGTTCAAAAGTCATGGAGATCAAGAGACTGTGACAATTAAAATGATGCCCTCTCTGTGTGAATCGTGTGCCTATCTATGCATCTGTGTGCCTGTCTGTACATGTCTTTGCCTATCTGTACATTCGTGTGCCTGTCTGTTTATCTGTTTGCCTGTCTGTGCATCTGTGTGCCTGTATGTATGTACGTGTGCCTGTCTCACTCCCACAGGCCTGACACTCTCCTCCTATTTCCCTGTTGTCCTCCCTGTTTGCCATCTGAACTGTATCTTCCCGAATTTGCTCTACCTTTTCCAGACCCAGTCTTTGCTATTATCTAGAAACTATGTACAGAATTCACATCCTCCTTCTCAGTCAATGTGCTCTCCCCATTGGTTAAGAATGACCAGAACTGGCTGGGTGTTTGTGGCGCATGCCTTTAATCCCAGCACTCGGGAGGCAGAGGCAGGCAGATCTCTGTGAGTTCGAGGCCAGCCTGGTCTCCAGAGTGAGTGCCAGGATAGGCTCCAAAGCTACACAGAGAAACCCTGTCTCAAAAAACCGAAAAAAAAAAAAAAAAGAATGACCAGAACTGGGTTCAAATCCCAGCTTCACTTCTTACTAATCTTACTGCATTCTATAACATTTTTTTTAAATTGGTTTTTAGAAGTGGTAGTTCTTGGATAAATTTAAAATGTAATTGAATATAATTACACTACACTTCTGGAGCCTTAGAAAATAAGATACAAGAATGATTTTCTGATAAAGTTTTAAAGCTACTCCAAAGTTTCAGTTTCCTCACCCATAAAATATAATTAATATGAAGGTGTCTGATGGTTATTAGAAAGATTGACTCAGATAAAGGATACTGTGTCTGGCAGATAAACTCTAGATAACATTGTTTGTAAATACCCTATGGTTTTTACTGAGTTTTAAATGAATGTTTTTCTAATGCTCCACTGACACTTTGCTACTGTCCCTTCAGCTATGGTTCTCAGCTCTCATGTGACATTGATATCACACAAGTGTCTTTGACACATTTCACACAAGTGTGCTGTGGGATGGAGTTCAAGCCCTGTCACTTACTCGATAAACTCTGAGTCAGTAGCTTGAACTTTCTGAGCCCTGGTTTTGTCATAGCAGGAAGGTCATTCAGAAAGATGTCCTAATTCACGCTATGTCCTGTTCTAAATTCTTTATATGCATTCAACTCATTCAACACCCCTTTCTACTGTGTAGATAGGGACACTGTGGCTCAGAAAGGAAGAGCTGCTTCCATGGTAGATACAGGACTGGAAGCCTGTGACACCAGTGAGGGAAGGGCTTTCTGTTCTCACAGGTGGCCTGTGAAGGGAGAGAATACTGCTGCCTGCCAGACGGGCACTGTGGGGCTGTTTTCTGTGTCTGTTTCATTTCCCTGTGAGAATGTAAACTTCCTCAGAGGACATGGCATGCTTTTGGTTCTGATCTCTCTTCTCTTTGTCCCAGTACCAAGCACTGCAATGAATTACAATTTGCATTTATTAAATTTCCTGTTGACTTAACCGTGTGCTCCTTAGCTTTCTCTCCTGAGGGCCTTCTTGCAGCCTGTTATGCGAGTACTAGGTAGTGCTGTCTGAGTGTAGTCACCATCATTATCGGTGACACAACACTAATAGTAACAGTAAAATCAAATGCTGCTGTACACATACTCAGGAGCAGGCAGTACATGTGGATTCTCTCATTCAGGATTTGGTCCATCCTACGAACTGGAAGAAGTAGAAGCAGAAAATGAATTACAGACTGCCCCTAACCTGTCCTGTAGTAAATGGGGAAACTGAGTGCTGGGACAAATATATAACTCTCTTAATGTTACAGAACAATTGAGAAGTGATGCTTAGAAACCATTATCTGGATGGAGGTGGCGACACACGCCTTGAATCCTAGCACTTGGGGAGCAGAGGCAGGCGGATCTCTGTGAGCTGGAGGCCAGCCTGGTCTACAGAGCCTCCTCCACCCTCCCCAATTATTGGTAGACACAATAATTGAGATGAGCACAATCACTATCTCTTAATTGAAAGGGAAAAGTTAATAAAAGTCTAAAACTTAGACTCCAAAGCATATATAGGAAAAAGAAAATTTCCAAGCTTCTCTGAGTTCCCAAAAAGGCAGCCCAACAGATAAGGTTAAACAAAGAACTGGGACAGAGGCCTGGGAACACATAACACCTCCCAGCTGTGTCAACATTTCTCTGTCCTAAAGAAGATCAGATAGTTGTCAACGTCCTGCCTAGGAGGTAATTAACAAACTTATTTCCTCTACAGCTTCCTGCTTAATTGCATCCTGCCTAAACATACACTTACTGTTTTATCCTATGTAACCATAAAAACTTTGTAATCTCAAGACATCCAGTCTTTTGAACTTTCCCCTTTAAGAACCCCCTCAGCCAAAAAGTGACACTCTGTTCCCAAACTGGCAGGGCCCAAGTTGCAACTCTTAATAAAGAAACCTTTGTTTTTGCATTAAGTGAGTTGTCTCCTTGGTGGTGGTATTTTTGGGGTTCCATGATCTGAGCATGACATTAACCACCTTCTAATTTGTTGTTTTAGAATAATTTACCGAAAAAATTATTTTTGTGTGATTTTAACTTGTGGTACACTCCATCAATCAGTAAAACACACACATATAGCTATCACCACTATCCATCTCAGAAGATTTCCATCGTCCCTCACTGAAGAGCTACACTCATTTGACATTAACTTCCCATTCTCTCTTCAACTCAAGGTGTAAATATGTTTTCTTCCAGGATATGGACAAGACCATTTGAACTCTGGAGGACTGTCTGACCAACAACTTTGGTAACAGAGGACCCTGCAAATTCGTCTAGCTGTGAATATCTGACTCACTGTGGTCCCAGCCTTGATACTTTCTTAGCCTTTTACTTCCTATCTGATAGCAGCAGGCCGGGGGAAGAGAGGGCTTTGGGGACAGGCTGCTTATCCTATCTACATCAGGCTTTAAAGATTTTTCCTGTCCTTCGGGCTTGTTCAGTTTCCTCTGTTGCAAGCCACATCCCCACGGTGCAGACCCAGAATTTATGAGTCATCTGCCTTATTTACTTCAGAGAGAGTTACAACAGTGAAAGGAAATGGCCGAATTTATTTATTTGACATGGATCTACTGAATCTCAGGGTGAGGAAGGAGAATCTTTTATCTTCTAGGCAGAAAACTACAGTGTCCCAATAATAGATGGAACTGAGATGAAGCAACCAGGCTATAAATACTAGGCTTTATCCATTTGTATACATAAAGAGCACACAGAGGGCAACCGGCTGACCCGGACCTCTGCTCTTGCTGCCCCTGCCCAGATAATCCTCAGACTGTAGGTAGTGGGAAACTGTTCATCTATTTAGTCTAGTTCATGAAGTAAACACAGATTTCAGAGCAGATCCCACAGATGGCCAATGCTGCATTCTGCTTTTGCTCTCCCTTCAATGCTGGTCATCCCTTGACATGCACATTCCCCGTGTTCTACCCCTCTGGCACACTGTCTTCTTTTACATACACTAGAAACCCTCTGTCTTTCCTGTCTAGCTTTACTGAATAACTTGTTTCATTTCCTCAGTTGCTTTCTGAGAATTCAAGCTTCTATGAAGCCTTCCTTGGCACTCAAAAGGGAGTTGATAGTGCTTTCATTAACTTCTTTCATGTTGGCCTTTATTGATAAACATGTGAAAAGTCTCTTCGTTTAGAACAATCTTTGCACTTTGGAGATCCCCCATGGAGGGCCTCACCCTCCCTGAGGAGCAGAGAGGGGATGGGGTGGGGGCTTGGGAGGGCTGGTGGGGAGTGAGGAGGAGGAGCAGCAGGAGAGGGAGCTGGGATTGACATGTGACGCAAGCTTGTTACTAATTTAATAATAATAATAATAATAATAATAATAATAATAATAATGAATGAGAAAAATAAAACAATCTTTTCTTAGTGACAATCTGTGATAATGACCACCTCAGAGACTCCAGCTTTCTCCTTGGAGCACACATACAGAATCAGGGTGGAGATCAATAGACAAACATGGGGCTTCTGGAAGCAGAGACTGATGTTGCTTAGCTTGGAATGTCATATGAGCAGAATAAAATGGTCTTGTTTTAAGTTATTCAGTTCCCATGATTTAAAATTGGGATCCAAATCAGACAACAGTTGGATGTCATGGTCATTTATGCATTTTGTATATATCCCTTTCAGCTCTTTTATTTTTGAGGTTTAATAAAGAGACTGAGACACACATAATTTCTTGTGGTCTAATTTTGCCGATTTCACATGGGAATGCTTTTTAAAATTATTTTTATTAATTTTTTGGGTGTATATGTGTGCCTGTGTGTATGAATACTCTCTCTCTCTCTCTCTCTCTCTCTCTCTCTCTCTCTCTCTCTCTCTCTGTGTGTGTGTGTGTGTGTGTGTGTGTACAGGTACATGTGCACATGCTTATGGAGGTTGGAGTATACATTGGGACTCTTCTTCAGTAGTTCTCTACTTGTAAACTGAGGCAAGGTCTCCCAGGCTGAGCCTAGAGCTCACTGATGCAGGCTTGTTTAGCTAGGCAGCTTGTTCCAGGGATATTGTCTCTGCCTTTCAAATCCTAGAATTACAGGTGGAATGTTATACCCACCTGGGATTTCCATGGCTACTGAGGATTCAAACTCCTCACATGCCCAGGGGGCATTGAGCCATCTCCCTCGTCTCCACTTCAATATTTTCTTAGGCTTGCACCTGTCTCTAGCATAGCATATAAACACTCTTTAAGTAGGAAGACAGAGGATGTCCTCTGTTCTTGTGGTTGGTGTCACCTGCCATTGAGAACCATTGTCTGGTTCCTGGGTAGGGATGACAAAGCAGTGCATATTTAAGCCATTTTACCAAATCCTCAAGGAGAAAGTGACTGGCATAGCTTAAGTTAGACATGAGGTCTCCTATAGTCCAATCCACTGCACTTTGTGCTACAGAGAAGTATGTAGAACCAAACTGCAGTTGCCATCAGTAACTCAAGTGTTTTTTTCCTTACTATCTGCTCAGGTATCTGCCTCTTGTTACCATGTCCTGTTCCCCCCTCCCCCTGCCATTTGCAATGTATGGACCATATTCTTTTTATGGTACATAGTATGATGGCACTTTTATATGCAAGTGAAGTAGAGGGATAAAGATTAGGCCCCTGTCTAGGAGAGACTGATGGGGAATGTACTGTGTATGTTTATCTTATTGATTGTTAAATAAAATACTGTTTGGCCAATGAGACAGCAAGTTAGATAGGACTAGGGGTCAAAGAGGATTCTGGGAAATGTAGTAGAAAAGTGGTGATCCAGGCAGGAAGTGACATAGCAAGGAGACTCATTTTTAAGTGAAGGAGAAACAGGAAGGGTCCCTTTTTCCTCTTCCTCCTCCAGCAGCGCAATGTGATCCACCAGCAAGGAGGGATGCCAATAAGGTGTCCGATAAGATAAGTCTTATAAAATATATAGATGTATGATAATTAAGACTGAGCTAACAGATGAGCATCCTAGTCATTGGCCAAGCAGCATTGTACCTAATATGTCTCTGTATTATTTTGTCCCTCCACGCGGCTGGCAGAACTCGGGCGGCTGTCTGAGACTGCCCACGTGGCGGTAGGGCTGGGCTTTTGGCGGAAAGATTTTTCGTAACAAGAGACTATTTGCCTATTCATGGTAGTGGAAAAAGAGAGTCTCAGAGTTTTCAGATGAGGGTTATCTCATCCGTGTTCCCTTTGGCTCCGTGACAGCAGGCAGGCAGTTGGTGAATATAGGGGTTTTAGTTAAATTATCTCCACAGTTTTTAAAAATTTCCCCCCTAAAATATAGCTTCCTAGTCTGAAATACTCAAGAGATGTTGTCAGCAGAATTAGAGTATGCTAGGTTCTATAACAAAAGTGCCATTAAACCTCTCCAGCTAATCCAATTTATTGTTTTTTTTTAAATTAAAATATATACCCTTTCTTTGCATAAATTTGCAAAACAAACAACAAAAATATAAAAACAAATGAAACTTATCACCCACAAGAGCATAGAAGATGCACGGTAGCAAGGCAAGGGAGATGGAGAGGTTACAGTCATCTAGTTACATAACTTGTCTTTGAAATTGTGTGAATATTTTTATAAAGTCAAACAACAAAGCCAAATAAATAGGTTGAGAGCTCTAAAGTGAAGGATGAAATGAAAAAAATCAGAAGTGATACAAACGACTTTCCCGATTGGCCAGTGGCTTTCAGTGTTGGTTTAGGGAACCAACCAGATTAATGGCCTTCTGCAGTTATGTTATCTTTCAAATATGATCCTAGGGTAATTGTGCTCAGCTCCATCAAGTCGAGTTAAAAAAAGAGGATAGAGCATATGGCTATTTTTTTTTAATGGACTTTCTCTGAGCTACTGAATATCACTTCAGCTCATGAAGACACATGGTCACAGGAGGAAGAAGAAAGGTTGGATCTGAGAGACAGATGGCCCATGTCTGCTGCCATGGGGTAGAATATAACACAACCATTTCTTCTGATTTTATAAATACCACCTGCTAATATACTTGTAGGTTTTACACTTCTTAGATGATAAGAGATACTTGACTCAAATTAGATGACAGAGATAGACTTTAAGAGGACGCTTCGTGACTCTGTTGACTCATATTGCAATAAACAACCAAAAATGTTCAATTCTTCTTAAAAGAAGCACTAAATATGCTGGCTAGTTTTATGTTAACTTGACACAAGATATACTCCTATAAGAGGGAACCTTGATTGAGAAAACGTCTCTGTAAGATTCTGCTGTAGGGTTGGGCATTGGTGGCGCACGCCTTTAATCCCAGCACTCGGGAGGCAGAGGCAGGCAGATCTCTGTGAGTTCAAGGCCAGCCTGGTCTCCAGAGCGAGTGCCAGGATAGGCTCCAAAGCTACACAGAGAAACCCTGTCTGGAAAAACCAAAAAAAAAAAAAAAAAGATTTTGCTGTAGGCCAGCCTGTGGAGCATTTCTTAGTCAGTGATTGGTGGGAGAGTATCCAGTCCATTGTAGGTGGTACCATCTCTAGGCTGGTGGTCCTGGGTTCTATAAGAAAGCAAGCTGAGCAAGCCATGAGGAGCCAGGCAGTAAGCAGTACTCCTCCATGGCCTCTGCATCAGCTGTTGCCTCTGGGTTCCTACCCTGCTTGAGTTCCTGTCTTGACTTTCTTCAGTGATGAACTATGATATGGGAGTGTAAGCTGAATAAACTATTTTCTACCTGACTTGCTTTGGTCATGGTGTTTTATCACAGTAATAGTAATCCTAACTAGGAGACTAAGTCAGATCCTCTGATCATTCATAATCATTGTCTTACTTTAAGCCACCAAATAGCAGAACCTGGCCTTCTGGGGACAGTGTAATACTAGCTACTTAGGAGGTTGAGTTAGGAGGATTGCACGTTCAAAGCTTTCATGGGATATAGAACAAGGTCAAGGTTAGCCTAGGCAATTTAGTGACCACCTTACCCCCATCTCATAAAAAAGGGATGGGAATATAATTCTAAGGTACGATGGTTGCCTAGCAAGCAAGAGGCCTTGTTTTCATTTATTAGCACAGCAAAGGAAGAAACAAAACCTTCTCTTATAACTGGGATGTCTATTTCTATATTGTTTTAGGCTCATTATTCTAAATCATTCACGCTATTATCTGTTTTGTTGCAGAGCTTTTTGGTAGTCACATTTCTAGTTACAGTATCTCCTTTGCTCTTTGGCAGAGGCATCATATGTGAAAAAAGGCACATGTGTTATATAATAAGTTGATATTGCGTGTTGTATAGTTTCTGTGTTTATAGTTTTGGGGGTCATGTTGGATCCTTCATGTGCTCTAATCTTTTAAATATTCACACAATAATCTAATTAAGTAGGTACGATGACCTTCCCTGTAAAGACGAAGGAACTGAGACATAAAGAGGGTAAACCATGTGCTAATATCCACCATCTGAGGACAAGGAACTGCCAGATTCAAATCTAAGTGTGTCTCACATCAACACTGAATTTTAAGTGTTCTTTTAAGACATTAAGCTCACACAGGCAGCATTGTCTATAAAAGACTGAAATAGAGAGAGGGCACACATGGAGGATGGAAAGGGAAGATTCACTAAACTCCAAATAAAGACAAGGTTAGGGCAATAGATGGGAGTGCAGAGGCTGGGGGTTATTTACATACTCATTGTCTCTGAGGAAAAACAACTCTTCCCTAAACATTGATATTCTGAGCTTTGGTGAACAACTAATAAAATGAAGACCCCAGTGTAGGCAATTAGATCTAACTTGAAGTCACCATCCTGATGACCGAGTGACCAAACTTGCTTAAGATATTTATTGTTTGTAGCAGCATTATTTGTAATAGCCAGAACCTGGAAGCCACCTAGAAGCCCCTCAACTGAGGAATGGATGGAGAAAATGTAGTACATTTACACAATGGAGTACTACTCAGCAGAAAAACAAAACAAAACAAAAACAATGGAATCTTGAAATTCATAGGCAAATGGATGGAACTAGAAGAAACCATTCTGAACGAGGTAACCCAGTCACAAAAAGACAAACGTGGTATATACTCACTCATATGTGGATTTTAGACATAGAGCAAAGGATTACCAGCCTACAATCCACTCTTTCAGAGAAGCTAAGAAACAAGGAGGACTCTAAGAGAGACATACATGGTCCCCTGGAGAAGGGGAAAGGGATAAGGTCTCCTGAGCAAATTGGAGGCATGGGGAGAGAAGTGATGGAGCTATGAGAATGAGAAGGGGAGAAGAGGAGGGGTGAGGAGGATATGAGGGAGCAGGAAGGTTGAGTTGGGGGAAGAATAAAGGAGAGCAAGATAAGAGATACCATAATAGAGGGAGACATTATAGGTTTAAAGAGAAATCTGGCACTAAGGAAGTATCTGGAGATCTACAAAGATGACACCAACTAACAATCTAAGCAACAGAGGAGAGGCTACCTTAAATACCCTCCCCTAATAATGAGATTGATGACTAATTTATATGCCATCCTATAGCCTTCATCCAGCAGCTGGTGGAAGTAGAAGCAGACACCCACAGCTAAACATTGAACTGAACTGGAATCCCGCTGCAGAAAAGGAGGACTGATGAGCAAAGGGGTCCAGACCAGGCTGGTGAAACCCACAGAAACAGCTGACCTGAACAAGTGGGAGCTCTTGTTCCCCAGACTGATAGCTGGGAAACCAGCATGGGGCTGTTCCAGACCCCATGGACGAGGGTATCACTGAGGAGACCTTGGAAATCTATGGGGCATCTTGTAGTAGATAAGTACTTATCCCTAGCATAGGAATGAACTTTGGGAGCCCATTCCACATAGAGGGATACTCCCTGAGCCTAGACACATGAGGATGGGCCCAGGCCATATCCCAAAGAATATGACAGAATCTTAAGACCCCCCCATGGAAGGCCTCATCCTCCCTGGGGAGCAGAAAGGGTATGGGGTAGGTAGGGTGTTAGTTGGGGGTGGGCAGGGGAGGAGGGGAGGGAGAGAGAACTTGGATTGACATGTAAAACAATCTTGTTTCTAATTCAAATAAAAAATGGAGAAAAAAGGTATTTATTGTTTGATTTGTCTTTCCATTGATGCACACCGTCCTTGTTCTGTTTGGGGAACAAATAATATTCACTATTGAGCTTAGGAAATACTCACACAGAAGCCATTAAAACACAACTTGGAAAGGCTGGCTTACAGCTCAGTTGGGAGAATGCTTGCCTAACATGCCTATGTCCACGTTCCTAATCCTTGCACTCAGGAAGTAGAGGCAGGAGGATCAGAGTTTCAAGGTCATTATGAGCTAATCAAGGAGTTCAAGGCCATCCTGGGACTCTGCATCAAAACACTAACAGAAAGGACAAGGAGGATGACTCCCTGACAACCTGCTTATTTCTAGGGACATGTCTCCACCTCATGGGGGGTAAAGGAACTACAATAAACTATGAAGGTCACATATATAGACTAATGACTGTTTGCTTTAAAATCATTCAGGTAATTATAGGAAACAAGGAAAAATAACACCACCAACACCACACACATAGTTTACCTTTCTTTATTGTAGTAAATTACTTAGAATCTATTGATTTCTTTCCATAGCCAAACACACTGTTTTCCCACATTGATTGGAAAGCATCAATACTGTTCTATTTAAGGGTTGTTGCACTTCTCCCAAAATATTGCCTTATTTGCTGGTGTGCACTCAACAAAAAATACCAAACTTCACATAAATGTTATTGACATTAATATGTGGGTAGAGGGATGTGGAAAGATAAATAAATTTGAGTAATTTTAAAACTTTTCTCTGCACAGATCATCCATACATAATTCACCTGCAGATAATAATATCTAATACTATTGATTGTGCTTTAAATTTTCATTGGCATTATATACGTCAATCTTTGTAACTTTTATGAGTCATTTTCTTCTAGTCCTTGGTAAAAAGCCTTGGATTAGCATATCACCAGTCTCTTGATTTAGAAACCGATAGAAGGATTTGTGTGTCTCAAGATCGTCAATGGGCTTTTTGATTATAAGTTGTAGTTTGAAATAGCACACAGGATTGCTATCAGGCTAGTTATTAATAACAGCATCAAAAATACATTAAGTGCATTAGAAAGGCTTTGCAATCTGCAATTGGGAAAGGAAAAATGAAGAATCAAATTGGAGTAGGGTTACAAATAATTTATCAGGCAATCCTGGTAAGAAAACTAGCAGTTGAAAATACTCCAAACATCTTAAGTTTGGCAAGGACTCTAAACACATATTATTCTTTGAAAACACAGGTACTATTTTTCCAGTTTACAGTGGGTTCTGGTATTGGAAGTTCTTTCTAAAACTTGTGTAGAAACTTTGGTGGCATCATAACTCTTGAAATGTAAGAAGACCCTCTGTGGTTACAAGATCATGTGACTCTATCTTGTAGATGGACTGATGTGAATAGTGAGTGTCTGATAGAAACCTAAATTTTCCTATTTTGGTTTTTCTCTGTCTTTTAGTGCTTATTACCCTTCTGCTATGTTATGCTGTAGTGTGGAAATCCTACTCATACTCTAAACTGATATTTGTATCATATTATGTTATTATTATTATTATTATTATTATTATTATTATTATTATTATTTGGTTTTTCGAGACAGGATTTCTCTGTGTAGTTTTGGAGCCTATCCTGGCATTCACTCTGAAGACCAGGCTGGCCTCGGACTCACAGAGATCCACCTGCCTCTGCCTCCCGAGTGCTGGGATTAAAGGCATGTGCCAACCAACGCCCGGCTCTGTATCATATTCTTAGACCTGCTAACCCTCAAAACTTTGGGCCAGATAAGCTTGTATTGTTTATCTATTATCTATTCTGTAGTATTGTGTTGTAGCAGGTGACCATGGACCATGGGGTGTAGACAAATTGCCTAGGATTATAAAGTTATCACTCTTGTCAGGAATAGTGGCTCACCTCTTTAATTCTCATTTGAATTCAAGGCTAGTTTGGTCTATACAGTGAGTTCCAGGTCAGTTGTGGCTACATAGTAAGAAGCTGCCTTTAAAAAATGTGAATCTGGTAGGATTGACCAAATCCTTGTTGTAATGTACTATCAGGGTTCTCTAGAGAAACAAAACCAGCAAGGTAGATTAAATATAGTTATAGATATGGGTGATGCAGGTATGGATGATGCAGGTGGATAGACACACACACTCACACCTATATATAGAGAGAATCACAGACAAGGCAGGGTAGACAGATACAGCAGGAGAGTTCTAGGGCTTGTCTTACTGAGGCCAAGAGGTCCCACCTCTGTTATCAGAAGGTGAGACACAACCAAGAAAGCCTGTGTAGTATAATTCAGTTGTAGCTTTAATGTCCAAGAATTGCAGTGAGCCACTGAAGTACACCTTAAAAATCCAAGCCAGAAGCTCTGATACTTGAGGGCAGAAGGAGATGGATGTTCTGGTTCAAGAAGGGATGGGAATTTTGCTTTGTCTCTATCTTTTGTCCTGCCTGCCTAAAGGAGATTATATGGGTCCACCAATCTTGGTAAAGGGGAATCTTAACTCAGACTACCAGTTCAAATACCAATTTGTTCCAGAAACATCATCACACACACACACCAAAGGATTTTTTACCAGGTAAGTAGGCATCTTCTAACCCAGCCAAACTGACACATAAAGCTGGCTCATCACACATCTTTCATTTTGGCAAGTTGAGAAAATACTTAGCAAAAATGAGAACATGTGCATATCTGATGTTAGCATGCAATGCCTATTTGTGCTATGATACTGTCTAAATTCCTTCACATCTATGATTTCATTTGTACCTCGAAGCAATAACAATACAATTTATACTGATCATATTTTATTTCTTGCAGGAGAGAATATGAACCTTGGAGAGGTTGTTTTGCCCAACACCAGTGATTCCCTTTGGATGTGTGATTTCTGCAACCCTAAAAGGAGAAGAAATTGCCACACCAGGAATTTCCCTTCTAATCACATTCAAACCTCATCATGTTTTTTTCTGTGCTAGATACAAAGCAGGAAGACAATGCAAGATTCCCAGGAGATTTTACAATCAGCATCTTGCTAGTTCCTGGTCCAAAACCCCAAAGGCCTTATACAGAAATTCATGGTATCTGGTAACTCAATACTCACTTTATCTTGAGTAGCTACCTTTTAAACAACGACAGTGAAACAGTGATACCCTCAAGATATGAACTTCAAGCTAAGTGTGAAAATAATGATTTTATGCTTTTATAGAAGAAGACTGATGTTTCAAAATAATCTCTGGTTTCATACATTTTTGATTTTCCATTTTATTCTTTGGTAATATGTGTTCAAAAACAGTCAGAATAGTTAAGAGTGCTGAAGCAGACAGCCTTTCCACTTGCTAAATGTGAAGCTCACAGTAAGTTAATCTTTCCTAATTCTTTCTTTCATTTTTCCTTCTTTTTTTAAAAATATTGACCTAGTGTGGCTGAAAACATAGCTTGGTTTGTGCAGTGCTTGCTAGAATGCATGAGGTACTGGGTTTCATCCCAACACTACATAAACTGGGAGTGGTGGTGCATGAGTACATGGTAGTAATCCCAGGACTGGAGAGGTGGAGGCAGAAAAAGAAGAATTTCAAGGTCATTACTATGTAGTGAGTTCAAGGCCAGCCTTAAGATTTCCCCTGGGGCTAGCAGGATCTAGTGATATCTATTTCGGGGGTGTTAGTGAACAAGAAAAAATTATGCGTGTGAAGGACTTTGATTAGTACCTCATACACACCAGGAACTCAGTAAACTTGGAGACGGGACAAACATTTTCTAAGTTGTCATAAGGAATTACTTATGAAAGAACCATGGAACTCCATTAAGAATATTAATGGAAGAGCTATTTAAATATCTTGTTTGTAGCAATACGAATATATAACACAATGTCATATTTTACTTCCCAAGGAAAAAAGAAACGATGGCATTTACCTCTTTCCATAATGGTTAGAAAATGGAGTCAGGAGGCGGAAGGAGTCTTGGTTACGTTTAATTACATCCCTGTGACACTGAGTAAGTCTCATACATTTTCTGAAATTCTGTATTATCATCAATAAAATAAAATGACTGTCCCTTTGCTATCTCCTTTTGATATGGTCATGAAAACACATTTATTTGCAAACTCACAAGGAATTTCTTTTTATTCGTGTACTGCATCATGATATAAATGGTATGAATAAGCAGCATTCTATTATACATTATATATACATCCTGATATAAATACACAGCATTGCTCCCTGGGTACCAGTCCAAGGCGATAGAATCTCAGATGCAGGAGAGGAATGCTTGGTTGACACTTCATGCTAAGGTAAACAAGGTCTGTTATTCTGAATCTACTGTTTTTCTATTTTGAAGCCTCCTGCTGTGACAATCATTCCCATCGAATCTGCTGCATTTGAAAGTCCTGCTGGTTGATGTCTGGTAGGACTCAGGTGGTTTGGCCTTTCTGTGGCAGTTTTTGACACTCCAATTCTCTGAGCGGGCCTGTGCTCCTGAGATGTTCAGGGCAATCTTTCAGTCTCAGAGGAGACAGTCTAGATTGCATTAGCTTTGGTTCTCCCATCACTAATTAGACTGTGCAGCAGGCCTGCCTAGGGGCACACAGACATCGATTCGGCTTCTGTAATAAGTCTAATGAAGTGCTTTCACCCTGTTCTGGGATGCCAACACTCTAAAAAATGGCCCTGAAATGCAAAGCTCAAGAAACATGGGAACCAGGCAATCAATTTACAGACTTAGAAAACAAGCACAAGTTACATCCACACTTTGAAGAATCCGCCTATATGTCCCCAACTCCCATTTGGAAAGGGACCTTGACAGGGCAGATGATTATCCACCAGCGTCTGCAGCAGACTGGGATGGAATTATCCTAGAAGTCAGAATCTATTCTACATTTCTAAATCCTGGCAGTGCTGCCATTGTTTCCTGGTGCGTACGTCAACATTCACCATCCTCATTACAATGAAATACGACTTCTATTCATAATTGAGTATCACTCATTTGCTGACGATTGTCTCCGTGCAAGGAACTTCCATAGTAAGGTGACAAGCAGTCATAGAGAAATGAAAGAAAATTAATGAAGCGCTATAAAATTCTCCACATAAACTTGTATTTTATATGGCACTATATATTTTGCAGGGCATTTTCATACCTCAGTTCAGGGACCTGGAACAATAGGCCAAAGGAAAACCATTAGGGAAAGATAGTGTGCAGATTCACAGCATCTCAGAGTGGAAAGGAATCTAAATTTCATCAGCTCTATCATCTTTCACACAGGAAACTGTTTTTGCATGCTCAGCTGGCTATTTACCAGTTCCTGCTTAACTGTGTTGGATGCAGGGACATGTCTAAGGCAACAGGCAGCATGTCCTTGACTAAATGGCTTCACCTTACAGGACCTACTTGGTTATACTTGGTCAAGGTCCCCTTCTTGTAACTTCTTCCACTTACACATTGTGTTGAGTGACAGGGATTCTGGTGTTCTTGGTATGGAAGGCAGTTACTCTGAGTTGAAGGTTGGGAAATACGGTTCCACCATGCAAATCTCCCTGCTAAGTAGTCCATTTTTTTTCATCAAGCATTGTATTGGCTTTTTGGGTCCCAAGTATTCCAGTAGGGGCTTGTCTTTAAAAATGCCATTCATTTCCTGCTATTTCTGAAGCGCTTTGTGTGCTTTCAATATTGGCATGACCTTGGAGGTGTCTGTACCTGCCCACTGTCAAGCCCCTGGTATATATATGAATGGTGAGGGTTGACATGATCTGTTCTACTTTGTTGGATAACGTCGTAAAAATAAAGCAATGAAAACTGCAAAGATCTTGCCAGTGTGGTCCCAGGATACAATGATATTATTTACCTTGCTCTGTGAATTCTATTTTGAATATTTGTATTTAAACCTCCATGGTTGCTTATTTTTATTCATTTATGCTTTAGCCAGTGCTTTGGTGTGAGGGGTTTATGAACAAGGATAAGATCTAGATATTTTCACGTAAGCTTTTACTACTCAATTTTGCTGCTTCTCACTCGTATACTGACTATTCCACATGAGAACTGGCAGGTATCATTATTGAACATTATCCTGCCAGGTGGAGACACTCTTTACCTTTCTAGGATAATTTTTTGTTTGTTTGTTTTTGTTTGTTTTTTGTTTTGAAAGTGTTTCTCTGTGTAACAGTCCTAGCTATCCTGGAACTCACTTTGCAAACCAAGTTGGTCTTGAACTTTCGGAAATCCACCTGCCTACCTCCCTGAGTGCTGGAATTAAAGGTGTGTGCCACTACAGCCCAGCTGCTGGGATAGTTTTAAAGCTGCAGTTTGGCTTCTATTGTTTAGTCATGTCTCTTAAAAGTTGGATAAGTATGACTTTATTTAAGACGATGAAAATAGTTACAATTGGGTCATAATGTGATAACTCCCCTGACAACCCCTCCCTACCAAAAAGCCAAGATCCTAAACTGAGCTCAAAGTCCCAGAAAGCCAGCTATTCAGAGACCTAACAAGAAAAGCACCTTCCCCTATCCCCAACCACCAGAGAGTGCATGCAAAAGGAGACAACAGAAGAAGTAGCTTCGAAGACAGCTTACCTAGTAAAACAGCTTATTTTTCTATTCTGTCCCCAGATGAAACTCCCTCTCTCCTTCCCTGTCCTTGGCTATAAAACCCCAGGTTGAAGCATGTACTCTGTGCCCTCTCTACCCCTACTCATTGTGTGGCTGGGTCCTGTATCCGGATCACAGCAGAGCCAGATCTTGAGGTGCCACCTCTCAGGTTAAATTAAGCCTGCTCTAGCTGTCGAGATCATCTAAATTCTCATTCTTAATTTCTTTCTACAAACTGAATTCTTACATCTATAATCTCCCCCTTGTAAAAGAACACTTGGTTTTGAAAATACTTTCTGGATAACAACATTTACTGGAACCCATCTTGTTGTTAATCTAGGAATACAAAGAAAATAAGACAAAGTTTGTAAAACAAGATCCTGGGTTTTGGACTCAGGGCTCTGTGCATGCTAGGCAGCAACTTTTATTGACTGAGCTACTTCCCTAGGCAAACTTCCTTATTTTGTTTCCCAAAATGGCTTCATTTTTGCCGGTCTCATGCCATCCAGCCTGATGAGTTTAGACTCAATATGTAGCTGAGGGTGGCCTTGCACTTCCGATTCTCCTGCCTCCACCCCTTAATGCTGAGATTGTTAGCATTCGCTGTGGAGCCTGTTTATGTTGTGCCACAGACTGGACTAGTGTGTCACGAAGAATTCTAGGCCAGCACTCTACCCACTGAGCTGCACCACCAGCCCACCTTGCTGCTCTTGAGAGAAGCTAACTGTTCAATGAGATCCTGGATTCCAAGATCATGCAAGGACATCTCCTGCCAGGGCTATACTCCCTCTGCTAGACTGATTAGGGGAGCAGAGTCCATGCCTGTGGGCCTAAGGCAAGGCTGCGTTGCCATCTAATTAGTGATGAAAGAACCACAGCTAATTCAATCTGGCCTGTCACTCTCCAGACTGAGGAATTATCCCAGACATCGTGAGGACACCAGCTTTGCCTTGGCATCATCAGAAGGGACAGCTGATGCTGCAAGAGTTTTATTCTGTCCTGAGGAGCTTGTTGAGTCAGAGCAGAGTGAACTAAAATGTACACAAGGGAAGGAGGCAAAACAAACTCGTCAGATGCAAAGCAAATGGCAATTCCTCAGACTGAGGACATATATGGTACTGGTGATGGGTTGATACTTTAGAGAAGATCCAACGCCAACTTATAAATCAAATTTATAAGTTCAAGAATGCCAATTTACAGCTAAGTTCAAGATCCAAAGCAAATATAAATGTCTATATAAGGAAGCTATGGATGGTACACCTTAAAATATGATCTATTAAAATAATTGAGCCTCTTTTCAATGTCCAGTATGACATTGTATATTCCACAGGCCCCTCTGCCACCCTATCACACTTATTTAATTCACTGGCACAGTCTTGTCCTTTTCTTGAGACCTAGAATTCTATGAAAAAAACAGTAAGTATTTGTTATATGGCTTTTATGAAGCTTAAAAAAGTCAATCAATCAAACAAACAAATAAAAAAAAAACTTGCACTCTAGTATGGAGAAACAAAATCATAGCAAATCATCAACAGATAAAATAATTTTGGTTACTGATAAATGCTGCAAAGGAAAGAAAATGTGGAAGGCTGAAATTTGATCGTCATCCATTGTCCTGAACAAAAATCAAAGAACTCAAAGGATCATAAGTTGTGAAACACATTGGAAGTGTGTCAAGATGTAGGCACAGGCCGCAGCTTTCTGAATGGGACCTCAGTAGCAAGTAGATAATAGTAAGGATGGACAAAGAGGGGGAGGAAAGACAGATGCTGTGGATAGAGTCAGTATGGTAAAGGACATTATAAACTTACATAGAAATGGCAGAATGATACCTCTTCTTTTGTAGAATAAAAGCAATATAAAGGGAAACCAAACATAAAATGCTAAGTGGCAATAGAAGAACAGTAGTAAACTACATGTGAGATGTGGAAACGTGTGTGTCTTCACACTGGACCAGTGAGACGTCATTGCTGCCAGTTCCGGGGGAAGAAATCTGCCTGACAAAGGAACGGGACTTTTCATTCCTTTGTACCTATTCCTTTTCTGTTTATGTGCATGCATGTGTGTGTCTGTGAGTGTACGTCACATGAGTTCAGACACCAGAAGAGAGCATTGGCATCCTTGGGGCTGGAATATAGACAACTGAAACCTCCTATATGGGGACTAGACCTGAACTTGGATCCTCTGGAAGTGCTCTTAACTATGAGCCATCTCTGCAGACTCCCCCCCTCACACACACACACCTTTTCCCCTTAGTGAACAGAGAACCCAGGCCTGATTCCCTAATACACTGGTTCTCAACCTTCCTAATGCTGTGACCCTTTAATACAGTTCCTTGTGTTGTGGTGACCCCCAACCATAAGCTTAATCCATTTGATGCTTCATAACCATAATTTTTCTAGTTATGAGTTGTAATGAAAATATCTCAGATGCAGGGTATCTGATACACTAACCCCAAAGGAGTCACGACCCACAGGTTGAGAAGCACTGCTCTAATTTGGGCCCTCGAGCTTTTACTGTGTGCTTTCAGAAGGCTGCACACTCTTTCTTTCTCTCAGATCTCATGGTACTAGCTTATCATTTACTGGTTGCTAACATTTCCTGACAACAAGACCTCTGAAGGTAGAGACTGAACCTTCAGCTGACACTTGCAGCATCCTTTGTGATGCTAGACGCTTGTCCCTAGACCTAGAGACAAGGCACTGGTCTTGTAAGTGATTTCAGCTTCTACCTTTCATTAGGCCGAGTTTTACGCCAGATATTTTAAACATATTTTTCCCTGATGGTATCGACTATCAAGAATGATATTTAAAGTCATGTTATATTTTTCAATTTAAATGTAATTCAATTTCATTTAAAATTGCTTTGGGCAACAGCTTTTGTGGACAATATAAGATTCAGGCATCTTTGTAGAATGAGACCTATATGTTTTCAGTTCACTCTTGGTGGATATTTTGTTCTATCTTTTCCAATAAAGACTTAATATTCACATTAGGGGAAAAACCCTTAAGTTTCTTTAATATTAATATTTCATTTTCTTTATCATTTGTTATATCTATTCTCCAAGGAGCCTCATGAGATTTTTAATTATCCATGATTTTCTAGAAAAATCAGCCAGTATGAAAAGGGAATTTTAAGCTTGGTATACAACTCAGAAATAATGACATTCACATTTAAATGCTGTGGTATGGGCAAAGAAAGTGTCCCCATGTTTCTTCCCCAAACTATCTTCTGGCCAAGGAGACTGTTTAATAAAATTTTACACCTTTTCTTTTTAAAATGTAAATCCCCTTAGGGAGAACTAGATATTAAGCCTTGTTCACACTGGCATTTAAATGGCTAATATAATAATTTTTTTCTTTAAGGAAGAAATGAACAGCTATAAAGCTCTGTGCTCTGGAAGAGATGTAGGTGGGCTGTAAGGGGAAACAACTACAGAGACAAGCAGAACACATTAAAGAGAGAGGTGGGGCCTCTGACTTTGTCAATTTCACAGTGTCTTTAGGTGGTTCATCTCCCCAGCTGGGGACTTCGGGCTCAGGGCAAGATGCCCTGTTCTGTCCTTGGCAGTTATTTTCCAGACCCCGCTTTACCAAATCCTTTAATAATCTCTCAATTGTGCAGAATAAAATGCGAGGAAATAAATCCCCTTTCTATTTCAGAATTCAGAGTGAGGCGGTTCTCAGTCTTTTGATTTCCAGTGTGCCATTCATCCTGGCTGTCATTCATTAGTTATAGGCAAAATGATTTTAAATATTCAATCTTTGTGCTGTGCCCAACTGTGTATTTACATACGTCTTCATAAGAATTGGCAAGGGTAATTTTATATTTATCTATTCAAGCTCTGGCCAGTGTTGGGTTTAGCATTAAATGACTCAAGGGAAATTTTTATCTGAGAGCCAGATTAGGATTCCAAATAGTATGTGTTTGTCAAATACTAAATAATTCAGGTGATTCAAGCCAGTTCTTACTGCAGATGCTAGGGTGGTCAACAGCACACAAAAGAGAAATAGTGTACATTCCAATGTGTGTGTGTGTGTGTGTGTGTGTGTAGTGAGGCAGTGGGAAGTAAGCAAATGGCTGCAAGTGGTTAAGAAGAAAACTAACAGTTAGAACTGGTCATCCCAATTTTGATGGAAAAGTTATTGGGACTGATGAATGGAGAGAGGGGCTAGAAGGCAATAACAGTAGTTCAAAATAGTGAGTTAGTGCAAATTCTAGTACTGTGGTGATTTAAAAGAAATGGTCCCCAAAGGGAGTGGCACTACTGGGAAGTGTGCCTTTGTTGGGTAGGCATGGCTTTTTTGGAGGAAGTGTGTCACTGTGGAAGCAGGCTTTGAAGTCTCACATATGCTCAAGCCACACCCAGTATCTCAGTTCACTTTTTGTTGAGAAGCCAATTACATCTAACCGACTCAATTGTTTAGGCACATCTGTTTTACAGCAGTCTTTATAAAATGTATGTTTTGAGAGTGGGACAGTCTTGAAAACAATGTGCTTTACATCATCACAGTGACACCTTTCCTCCCATTAGTTCTGTAGCCTCATCAGATTTATACCATACCTGGGAATAGTCAAAGCATGCAAATGGCAAGGCTTCTCCATGTTTAATTGCCCACTGGGAACCAGGGTATTACAAAGTGAGTTCATTCTCCACCCTCAAAAAGCTAGGAGATATTTTTAGGCAATAGATATTAAATTAGAAGTATAGAAGCCCCAGGTTCTTCCTGGAAGATGCTTCAAAATTTCCCAATAATCATTATATGTGCTAATGCCTGATGCATTATTCACAAAGAGCAAGTACATGCTGGGGGACCTTAGAACAGTAAATTTGGGCTTAATGACAGGCAGGCTCCAATGTATGTGACACAGTCTCTGCACAGCTGTGCCACACACGTCACCGTCACCTTGCAGATTTGAGAGTAAACATCTTGGTCTCATAATCTTCCCTAGCCAGGAAGTGATTCCAGGTCTTCTCTGCAACGCCATCTTTGAAGAAGGATGCCATACCTGGTTAGTGGAAACAGGCCTAATGCATTTGATTCGTTGCAATATCACGCAATCTCCAATATTCTATTGATCACAGTCTTTTTCAAGAACATTTGGAAGCTGAACTTGAAAGAGACGTTTGCCTTCTAGAAAGAGTTAACTACTTTAAAGAGCAATAAAACCTCGAGTCCTGCAGAACCAAGTAAACTGGCCATTACTTGCTAATAATGCATTTATTTATTCACTTATTCATTCGAGAAGTATTCACCGAGTCCCTTCCAGTACTGAGAAGCACTACAAAGGAAAATTATACAGCAGCAGGAAAATGGACAACAGGAAAGTGGGAAACAGGAAGCTGTGTGTAGTGTGTGTTGCAATTAAAAAGAACCCCTTTGGTGAGGCATCCTTGCAGGAGATGCTTGAATGGCATGCGGAAGTTTTCCAAAGAACGTGTAAGGAAAGTGCAGATGCAAATGTCCCAGTGGCCAAAGCCTATTGGAGGGTGTGAGAAACAGACAAGAAGACAGAAGAAAAGGAGAGCCTGGGAGAGATGGAGTCAGAGAGATGGGAAGAGGGCCAGGCCTTGCTATGGAAAATAATTTGAATGTTGTTTAGAAACTGAAAGGGAATCCATTGGCGCCCTCAAGCAGGAAAGTAGCATGGGCTATCGGCTGTCTGAAGAGGACTGCTGTGAGTGAGCATGGAGTGGGGATTTGGGGGGGTCTGGGATTGAGGAAGCTCAGTGGAAGAGCAAGAGTGGGAATTTGTCATTCCTGGGGTCCTTATGGGAGTGTGGAAAATATAGTAATAAAACAGGAACAACAGATTTTTCAAGACAGGCTATATGTTATGGATTTAACAGCCACAGCATCGATAGCCTCACAAGAACCTCCGCATTGCTATAATTCTGTTGTGTGAGTAAGTGCTGAAGTAAAATAAAGTGCATTCTAAAAATCCCTTGTCCTTCTCTAAGAAGCAGGAAGACAAACGGAATGAAATCCTCCACTTCTTCTGTATCTGGGCATAAATTATGTCTTTTCCAGTGTGTGTAGGAGAATGCTCTTTATAAGATAGAGAGATGGGAAGTAGAATTCCAAGATTTGATTTTATAATAGATCCTCAGGGACAATTTTTGGAAGAGAGAAAATAATTATGTTGAAAATATAATAATTATTAAGCACATATTTTTCTAATATTAAGTTTTATGGAAACATAAACATTTGATTCGGAATGCAGATTCAGTGTC
This sequence comes from Cricetulus griseus, assembly GCF_003668045.3. Taxonomy (NCBI): domain Eukaryota; kingdom Metazoa; phylum Chordata; class Mammalia; order Rodentia; family Cricetidae; genus Cricetulus; species Cricetulus griseus. The sequence goes on from NC_048597.1 coordinate 164,102,758, forward strand.
TCAATACTCAGGGGTACAAAGTCATAAATTTAAGAGTAAGACCCAAGAATCTCTATTTTAAGCGGATGTACTGGAGTTGAATGTTCCACACACACTTCCCATAGGAGCGATGGGAAGTTCTCAAAACTAAGCATTTGCTAAAGTTTGACGTGAAATTGATGTAGTCTTAATCTCAGCACTGTATGATCTGCTCAGACTGAATGTTCCTGCAAACTATATTCTCTTCTCTCTTGAATCACATGGCTACTGAGGACAGCCATTCCCTGCATTGTAATCTTACTCCTGCCCCCCCTTTCCTACCTCAAACTATTGTGAATTTATCAAGAGGTGATGGTTCATCTCCAGTCTGGTGAATCAGAAGTGTTCTTCAGGACAAGAGGTTTAAGACTCTTGGTTGAGACTTCAAGACAGAAAATGTGAGAGTTTTTAGAGTAAATGGGAGAGTTCTTGTCATTAGTAATCGCTATGAATGATGGGTATCCATAAAAGATCGCATGGGCAGCATGAAAAAGGTCCCTATAGGGGCTAGAGAGATAGCTCATCTTTTAAGAGTGCTGGCTGCTCTTCCAGAGGTCCTCAGTTGAATTCCCAGAAACCACATGATGGCTCACAGCCATCCATAATGAGATCTGGTGCCCTCTTCTGGCCTGCAGGCAGAACACTGTATACATAGTAAATAATGGAAGAAAAAGAAAGAAAGGAAGGAAGAAAGAAAGAAAGAGAGAAAGAAAGAAAGAAAGAAAAGAAATCAAGAAAGAGAAAGGAAGTCTTATTGTTTTTAAGACTCAGTTACATTCCTATACTATGACTCAATATGTGTACTGATAAGTAATTGTTGTGTAACAAATTACTTCAGAGTTTTTATAGTACGGTTACTATACTTAATAAGAATTATTGTATATTTCAAAATTGCCAAATGCTTTCAGATTTTGGGGGAAGTAGAGTGGAGGCAATGAGAGATAGGAAGTATGTTAAGAAAAAAATGACTGTGAATAAGCCACATGTAAACCCAGTAGTTTGTAAGCTAATTAAATAAATGCTATCTGGGAAACGTGATAGATCAAGCATTACCGACTGAATTAAAACAGTTTACAGACCCACCTTCTTATATGACACCTCTTGTTCTATCTCCTATCTGTTAAGTGAAGAATCATCTCCAACACACACTCCCAATGTCATAATATTCTGCCCAAGCACATGGGCAAGCAACCACAGACTAAAGACACAAGTCAGCACAAATCCTTCCAGCTATTTCTGTCTGATGTTTTGCTTGCAGAAGCACAAACATGCAAGGGAATTCTCATTTTAACTAAACAAATAAACAGGACCTAATCAATCTGCTGAATGTTTCAGGAACATGATGTCATTACTTTCAAACTCGAGATAAAAAAAATGCTTATTGCAGATCTCTTCTCAGGTATCACAAGTTACAGAGCATTTCAGCTTTGATGCCATACACGGCTCAGCTAAACACATCTAAGAAGATGTACACTCCACAGATATTAATATTGAGTCAATGGGTATAGAAAGAAAATTGGATTTAGTTGAGCTAGCATCAAGATGAAGATATTGTCTCGGAGTTCTGTGGAGGTGATTGGATCTCCCCTTCCTGGGTTACAGAATGACTGTAAGGATCAAATGAGACCATAGGTTGGAAGACTGTGTTCAATGTACACAAGTAAAGCTTTGGAGTCAGAAAAAAATGTGAAACTGAATCCTGGCTTTGCTATCTCGTGTATGACCCGGACATTTAATTAAACTTGCTGGTCAAAGACTTAACTTTTTACTTCCACGTGGGCACAATGCCACTGCCTATCTCACAGGGTTCCTGTGAGAATAAAATAGGTTGTTGCATGTAGTACAGCTAGTTGACCTTTGAGGCACACAAGAAGATAAATACAGCTGGACTTCAAGGACACTCTAGGAGAGGGGAATGAATGGACAATATTTATCTAGTGCTCTAGTGTTTTCTCACCTGACCTCTGGGTTCTCACAGAGTACCACAGAATTGCAGTGAACCTGTGAGGTCAGAAGGCATGAACCAAAGAGAAAATTACTCTAATAATATTAGATCTGTATCAGCTCATATTCCAATCTCTGGATAGGTGTCAGTGATGTTTTATAACTTATCTGTAAATTATGTATTATAATTTCCCGATGTGCTTCACATGGAGTGTGGCCCTGAGTATGTCCTTAAGCAGCTATATGAATAATTCTCAGGACAGTTGTGAATATAAGGCTTCCTCACAGTCCCTGCTCTTAAGAGATACTTTAGTCATGAGGAATGCATTAGGATTCCAGTCATCTATACCTCCCTTCTATTGTACTTTCAACCAATAAAGCTTCAGGAGGTTTTATTTTCACACGGATACGGAAGCCAGGGAGTTGGACCATATAATCCTGCCCAAATCTAGACAAGTGAACAAGTGAATTTATTGTGGCTCCTTACAGGAGCATGGGTGACCCAAAGGCAAGTGTGTCATCAATAGCCCACTCCAGTGTGGGTGACAACTCATAAAAGTCGCATCGCTGGAGCTTCCTGCGCCACTTGCAGGCAGCTGAGCTGGTCAGTGAGAGTTCTCTCTCTATCAAATATTATTGTCTATATACTCTTGTTGAGGAGCTTTATGAATTTTGTAAATTTCAGGAGGTCCCTGATCCCTTTAAGTTTCATTTACTTCCTGAGTTGTTCTCAGTCTCTCTCCAGAAGGGAATGCTTCAGTTTGGAGAAAACAGCTTCACAACACTGAGTAGCCTCGAGTAGCCATTGAGTAGCCTCGAGTGATTGATAATTCCCATCTTTGAATGTCCCTATCAGCCTCCTGTTTTTGTTTCAGGATTCTAGGACAGAAATATGTGTCATTCTTATTTCAACTTGATTCTACAGCTGAGCCAGTGGGCCTTGTGTTCCCAATGACAGCTAGAGTAGCTCTGCCTATGGGGTAAGAATACTGCTGTGTGCATCAGAATACATAGAACACTTGCTTGAAGAACGTTGTATCAGTCAGTTATGTCTTTGACAGAAACTGGAGAGCAGTCAATCAAGGTTAAATCTCTGGCAATGATGGGAAACTTGGGATTCTGTTTGGCTGCCTAAAAGAAAACCCTCATTTGCTGGTTATTTTCATCTTATTAGGAGTAACTTTGGAAGGCTAAAACACATTGTCTCTCCAGAAAAGGACATTTTTATTCTTGTTTTCCAAGGCAAAACAGTATGAATGCAGCTAATCCAAGAAATACATGGAGCTGTTTAGGTGTTTGGAAATGAAGAATGTAATAGCCTTTGAAAATCAAGCAGGCAATGTTCATGTGTTATAAATAAAATCGGTCGTCTGTAGGAGAAACCAGTAAAGGTTATAAATTAACAATTAGATTCCCAATGGCATGTGTTATGTCTTATTCAGAGAAAGATTGTGTAAAGATAGACACATGGATATACACATATATACATGGATATATACACACATATATAACATATGTATATTTTACATACTTGATTAATGGTTCCATCCTCAGTGAGCCAACAAAATGTAAATTCACCAAATGATTGATAAGTGGCAATTTAGGAGAATTTTGGCCAGAAATAATGACTTTTATTTTGGTAATCATTCATGTCACATACTATGATTAAGATTTTAATAACATTAAAAATGAATGAAGTTCTGATTCTGATTAGCATAAATTCGGACTGAAATATAGTAAATTAGAAGTTATTTTTTTATTAGTTCAAGTTAGGGAACAAGCTTGTTTCACATGTAAGTTTCTTCTCCCTCTCCCTCCCCTCACCCCATCCCTCCTCCCCCATCCCCAACCTACCCCCACCCCATCCACCCACCACTCCCCAAGCAGGGTAGGGCCCTCAATGGGGGCTCTGCAAAGTCCACCAAATCTTCCTGTGCTGGGCCTGGGCCCTTCCCTCCCCATGTGTCCAGGGCCAGAGTGTATCCTTTCACGTGGGATGGGCTCTCAGAATCTCTTCTTACACCCAGGGAAAAATGCTAATCCACTTCCAGAGGCTCCCTGGAGTGCAGAGGCCTCCTTATTGACATCCATGTTCAAGGGGCTGGATCAGTCTTGTACTGGCCTCCCAGATAGCATCTGGGGTCAATGTGCTCTCCCTTGTTCAGGCCAACTGTTTCTGTGGGTTTCTCCAACCTGGTACAGACCCCTTCAATCGTCATTCCTCCCTCTCTTCAACTAAATTCCAGATTTCAGCTCAGTGTATTTCTGTGGATATCTGTCTCTGCTTCCATCAGCCACTGGATGAGGGCTCTAGGATGGCATAAAGAGTAGTCATCAATCTCATTTTAGGGGAAGGGCTTTTAGATTATCCTCTCCATCATTGCCTGGATTGTCAGATCGTGTCATCCTTGTAGGTTTTTGGAGATCTCCCTAGTTCCAGATCTCTTCTCAGACCTATAGTGGCTCCCTCTAATATGGTATCTCTCATCCTGCTCTCTCTCCTCTATTCTTCCCCCTACTCAATATCTCTGCTTTTCCATTTCTTCTCCTCTACTCCTCTTCTCGTGCTCTTATTGTGGCAGCACCCCCTCCCCTACCCTCATGCTCCCAATTAGCTCAGGAGTTCATGCCATTTCCCATTCCTGGGGTCTATTTATCCCTTAGAGTCCTTCATGTTTCCTAGTTTCTTTGGTGAAGAGGATTATAGGCTGGTAAACCTTTGCTCTGTGTCTAAAATTCATATATGAGTGAGTACATACCATGTTAAATTAGAAGTTTTAAAATTTCATAATATGATTCAGAGAGATTGTAGAATTGAATGCTGACATCAGATTTTTTAATATACAAAATTTGTGTTTACCTTTAGCTAGTTCCCTGGGAACCTGTGTGCTTCTGATGTATGATATATTATGGGGAGATGAGGATTTCAATGAAGAGTCAGACTGGGTATATTTTTGATGGAGGTTCTGGAGTTGAATGAGCTTATTGATAGATACCTTGGCATTCTGCTTGAAAATCAAAGAGAACACATTAAAAAGAGAATTAAATAATAAGACTAGCAAAATCATCTACTCTACTCTGGAAATTCAACATGTCTCCTATAGTTGGAAAAACCATATATTGGGTAAGTGCTATGAGTAGAAAGTCTTCAGATACACTGTTCAGAGCTATGAGGAAAGACTTTTTATGACAATGGAAATCAGTATTAACTGTTGCATGTATTAATAATAGCCTTTCAAGTTTAAGGCATGTCCCTAAGGTTTGTCATGCTTTCTTAAGAAGTATAAAAGAAATCATATGAATTTCAGGATTCATTCTTCTATATCTTGCTTGAGATTTGAAACCAAACAAAACATGTAGTGGGTTTTTGTTTGTTTGTTTGTTTAATTTGGAGCTTGATGTTTTTGTTTGTTTTTTGTTCGTGTGTGTGTGTGTGTGTGTGTGTGTGTGTGTGTGTGTGTGTGTGTGCTCATGTGCATGCACGAACCTGTGCATGTGTACCACAAGTATAAATGTACCACAGGGCATTAGAAAAGGCTAGAAGAAGGCATTAGATCCCCTGGATCTAGAGTTACAGATTGTTGTGAGCTGCCTGACATGGGTGCTGGGAACCAAACTCCAGTCCTGTGCAAGAACAGCAAGTCTTCTTACCTGCTGAGCCATTTCTTCTATGCCCGATATAGAACATTATTGAAGACAGGATTTAATTATTTTGATCAAATGCGAATGCCACATTACTCCTGAGGGGGGAGAAACATTATAAACATTACGGGGATCTACTCACTTTCCCTACTTGCTTAAGCAGTGAATTTCAAGGTAAATATTGATGTAACTGTCAATATTGATATTGATAACCAGCCTTCACTTGATTGGGTATTAAGACCACTGCCACTTGTGTTTCTCTTGGTTTTGTTTAGGTAGTATGGAAATGGTCTGTTGTTGTTTAACATAAGCCATTATAATTTTATACAACAGTCTAACCCTGCATAATGAATTCTTGACACATGACTTTGATGTGTTTGCTCCAAATAGCAGAATCCCATCAAAACATTTTCCTTCTGAACTGAGACCTGACTTTAAACCATTCCCCTAGTGACACTCTTGAATCTGCCACTATCAACTGGTTATCATTTCTGTATCAGATCAAATTTAGCTTCAATTTCCACAAAGCACAAAATATCCTTGCATTTTTATTTAAGACATGTTCCCTTGAATATTTAATTATTTATCATATAATTGTGAACAGATGGCAGCCTACAAATTATCCACTTACTTTGTGTGAGAGGAAGTAAGATCTTGCAGATCTCCTCTTCTGGGACAATCAAGACCCAGATCTTTTCCATTTCTCAGTTTTAACAATGACTTCTTTCAGAATGCCAATGTGGTGCTTATATGTTGAAGAAGAACATCAAATAAATTGAAAAAATCAAAGTGATTTGTAAAGAGACACTAATTTGTAATCATTTTAGGGACTGCTGAGAAATCAGATTAAATTTAATAGCAAAGACACTAGTGAAATACTGTTTTTTTTCCTTGTTGGAAGAATAAAATCTGAGCATTTCATCAAAAATAATTCCAGGAGGGCCAGGAGTCTATTGAACTTTGCTGTAAGCTTTTTGAAAACTGTTGAGTGGCCAGGTAGACATTGAGTTATACATGCTTTATTTCTTCTACAAGTTTGGAATATTTAAACAAACAAAACAAAAGACAGAATGAGGCAGAAGACAAGGGTTCATTCCTGAATGGTTTCTATACTAGAGAAACTATGGGCTGTAGAGTGAGGTCCATTTAAAATCCAGATAGCGTATATATGTCTGTTAATTGGCATTAGTTGGTTTCAACAAACTTTAAACTATTACTGGCAAGGCAGCATGCTATAAATCAGTAATGGTAAACATGCCTGGTTAGCTTCCATGAAAAGAAGAATGAAAAATGCCATAATTGGAGCAGATTATATGAAAATTGCAGAATAAAGTGGTGATATGTGCAAATCTTCCCCTCATTTCCAGCATTTGATCATTGAAAGGTCACATTGTATTCACAAGACTGACTACATCTGCAGTGACTGTGCTCCAACAGCTGAACACCTGTTGCTCTAAAAACACAGACAACAGAGAATCAAGGACCTAAACTCCTATCAAAACCATGGGTTAATATGACCCATGTTTATAATACAGCCTTTATGGATCCCAATCTGAGAATCACTACAATATTCCCAAAATTTTGGTAATTACTTAGCTCTGGCGCATTGTAGCTAGTACAGTGCTTTGTACTAGGATGAGCTAGTGTGACATCTCCTTTACATTTAATAACAAAGTAACTTGCCAGATTTAGGTCTGCTCTTGTGGATTAATTATCTGGATTCCTTATGTTTCTGGGAAAAGTCACAGTAAGCTATGCCAGACTTTAAAGAGTACTGCTTAATTCAATAACTAATCTGAAAAGGAATTTAAAGCTTATTTTACCTTTGGAAAACTTTTCTGCTTACAGTAGGGAAAATTGCATGAAATATTATTTAATTTAGTTAGTCCTGGGGAAGGGGATGAGATACTTCTTGTTTCATCCCTTAATTGGGAGAGATTTAATCTTTTTGTTTTTGTGAAGGACAATCTTAATGCCCTTGTCCATTCTCATTGGTGCATACAAGATACTTCAAACACCAGTCTTTCGTTGTAACCTGTTGATTAAGCTGTATGGCGACCTTGGCTTCTGCACCTTTCTATCTCTGTGGATATTTCCATCTCAGACCTTCTCTTCCTGCTTCTGCAGCAGCTATATTTCAGTGAATACTGAATACAGAACACTCTGGGAGAGATGACAGTGAGGAGAATGCATCAGAGACAAGGTAGAAACCATTGCTAAATAATTACATGGAGCTAATGATAGAGGCAAAGTTTAATCTTTGCTTTCAGGTACCAGAATAGAATCTTACAGTATTATACATATGTGCACATACATAAATATACTTATATAAATATAAATCTGATAATTTTGCTTTCTGCAAAATGACAAGAATTAAGCTGCCAGCTGTCACAGCAAGAGCTTTTATTATGGTTATTCCATTAATTTTACATGATGTACAACAGCAAGTTCATCTGTGTACTGTTAAGTATTTTTGTAATTAAAACTCCATCACAGTTGTCAGAATAAATGAATAGAGCTCATTCTCCCTTATGTAACATCTTTTGTTTTTAATCTTGTTTTTTATTGTCGTTCATTATACATTCATTAAAATACAACTTCATAACCTACATTGAACACAGCTCAGCTTAGTTTGTGGTCCCCAATTTACACTCGATGAATGTTTGCTGAATACGAATATAAATGATAAGCAAAGCGAATCAAAACAAAAGAACCCCCTAGGGTGTCTTATGCTTCACAAAGACTTCAGGATTAGACGGACACTGTGTCCCACATTCATTGTCCATTTCCTGGTAGAAGTCTCCTGATTTCAATTAGAAATTGGAGGAGAAAACTGGGAAAATAGGCTTCAAAACTAATGTAAGTTTAATAATGGAAAGGGGAGGCAAAACAAAGCAGAACAAGTAGAATTTCCAGCTGATGTACTGGGAGATTATAATAGGCAAAGGGACCTGAGTCTACTGCCAAGCTTGGCTGAGCTCACCTCTATCATTAGGCTGTGAAAATACCATTGTTGAAGTATAGTGACCCTCACCCTGTAAGTCCTGTGTTTTTTCCCTTAATCAGATTTCCCTTAAAATGAGTATTCTTTGAAAAGCAGCTTATGTTTTACTACTGGAATCTACTTTGGCCAACATAATTATCACAAATCAATTTAGTCTCTTCTTTTCTTACTCAGTACTGCAGAAAAATAGAATAAAAATAATACCAAAGTCATTTCCTAGGAGTTATGGTCAAAAGAAAAGAACTCCAGGCCTGATTCTATCCTTTACTGTCTTTAATTAGTTAGACACATTGTACAAGCATCTCTTTCTCCATCGCTTGGTCCTTTGCCATCATATACTATCTTAGCTTTTCAAGAATATATTTTGATTATCTTTTGACTCAAACAAAATCAATCTTTCCATCCCCATAGGGTCATTGCTATATGTTCAGTTATTTCCCCCATTAGCAAAACACAAATAAAACCCTGTTATCTCTAGCTAAAACCTCTGCAAGCGACAGTACTAGAAAAAAATGTCCTTATATTCCCCCCTTTATCCAATATCTGTTTTTATCACCCTACCACATGACTACAGGGAATGTCACAGAAGTCTTTATGATTCCAAATATGTGAGGGAAGTTGTTTTCTAGACCAATCTAAGATCATCTTGGAATGTTTTCATATCCCTGCTTAATATCCTTTGGCTTCCTCATACCCACAGGCTAAGCTTTGTCAGTTTCATTTATTAGATTCTCCCCTCCACCTGAACATTCTTCTCTGGATAATCCCACTCTGCTTCCATGTTGTGTAATATTTGAAGAGTGCCCTGATGGATGCTACTCAACTTTTACATAGCAGTTGAGGAACTCCAAAGTTGGGTTACCTGATTCTCATGATGGGTGACAAGCATGGCTACTTTTTGCCATCGTCTTTATTGGACTGGAAAATTAATTAAGTTTGTTCTTCGATTAGAAGGAAGACATTATTTGCATTTTCCCAAGTCTGCTTACTCTACAAATGCCCCAGGAAAGATAGTCTAGAGTTAAAGGATGGTGCCTCACATAATGTGAAGCAAAAGAAGACACCCACAGGGGACCTTCCTCAACAATATGATTGTTAGAAAATGTGTGCCATCTCCTTCGCTGGGTTCTTCCTATTCCACAGGAATAACTCACTCTTCTTAGGGGATGGTCTAGACTGTGATGATATCATGTCTCATAAAGCATGGTTTGTTTATATCTCCATTTCTCCTGCTATATGGTGAGATGCTAGTGATCAGGCACAATAGCTGTCCATTTCCCATATTCTTGCTTTCACACCCCAGCATCCAGACAAGGATTAACATAGTGGGTGTAGGGTATGTGTTAGGTTCGATAGAGCATGCATTTAATACCAACCCTGCGGAGTGGAGAGGAGAATCAGGAGTTTAAGGCCAGTTTGGGCTGCACAGCTAGACGCTGTCAGTATGCATGCATGCATGCATGCATGCATGCATGCATGCATACATACATACATACATACATACATACATACATACATACTTTTAAAAGGGGATGGATAGTTGGCTCAGTGCTGAAGAGCACTTGTTGCAAAAAACTCAGGTTTGATTCCTAGCACCTACATGGAGGCTCTCCACCTCCTCAGGCACCAAGCGCACGTGTGGTACACAGACTTACATGTAGGTAAAACATACACATAAAATAATAAAAATAAATCTAGGCCTGGTTAGATGGTTCAGAGGTTAAGAGCACAGGCTGCTTTTCCATAGGTCCTAAGTTCAATTCCCAGCAACCACATGATGGCTCACAACCATCTATAATGAGATCTGATGCCCTCTTCTGACCTGCAGGCACACATGCAGGCAGAATACTGTATACATTATAAATAAATAAAATCTTTAAATTTTAAAAATAAATAAATCTAAAAGTAAAAATGATTGGTGTGTGATGGAATTATTTGTAGTCAGAAACATGATGAGAATTGTGATTGGGAAGACTTCTTTTGAAGACATAATGAAAACCTCATTATTCAAAAGGAATATGTAGAGAGACACGAGGCTTATTAAGAAAATAAACATTTGGTGTTCAAAATATCAAAAGTGGAATGACTGTTGGCTCAGTGTTACTTTTCAAAGAAAAATCTGTTTTCATCTCCAGAGTGTAATATTAAATGCTACATTTAACCCCCAAGGCATTGAGAATTCTGGATAGAGACATACTATTCCCTAAGTTCAAATTTATTCTGCTTAAAATGGATATAGAACACAAGTTTTTCTTCTTTTTTTATTCCTCTTTAGAACTGTCAGAAAATTCTTCAAGAGACTAAGAAACTGTGTCCCCAGGGGGGTGAAGCAACACCTATATATAGATGCACATTGGTCCAAGCTTGCAATTTGCTTTGGTATCCATGGGGATGACAGGTGTTAAAGAAATGCAAGCTGATATGATGACACAAAGCTGAGCTATACAATTTTGCATTAAGCACTTGGCATCAAGAGAGTTTGATCTGATCTGAAGTGAGGATAAGTTTGTTAAAAGAGTGTTATGTACTTATTCCGACTTTAGATGGTGTCAAATTGTGTCTTGGAGGAATGGAGTTCAGGTTAGTACTGCATATTTATTACATGGCTTCTATAGCAGTCACAGGCAGGTACAAGATATTATTTGTTGATGAGTAAAAGAACAACTGCCTCCAACAGAGAAGATCCAGGCAGGAAGAGGAAAGAACAAACCAGAGTTGGTATACTGCAGTGGTCAGAGCCTAGAGCCCAGTGGGGTGTGTGTGTGTGTGACTGGGTAAAGTTATAGATCTATTTTCTCGACTGTATGATCTTAGAGAAGTCATGAAGGGGTGTGTGTGTGTGTGTGTGTGTGTGTGTGTGTGTGTGTGTGTGTGTGTGTGTGTGTAAAGTATATTGTATATATGAGACTTCTTATGATGACTAAAAGAATTAACATGAGTACACTGCTTAGCCTAGTGCTGACATAGTAAACGATAAATATTTTTTGTAATCCAATATGCATTTATTTACAAGGATTTGCCCCAAAGATTGCCATCTATTTATCTAATGGCTTACTACAAGTTGATAAAAATGTTTTTCTTTAAATTTAGGCTAAACCCCTTAGTCTTATTTCAACATTTTCCAAAAGTCTGATTTTTTTGTTCCATCCTGCTTTCTGCCTATGCTTAAATGAAATTCTGCATTAAATACATTTAAGACAATGATTATTTAAGGTGTGTTCTCTGTCAATGGCAGGCATAGTAGGAGTTACAAATTCCCACCTATTTCACAGATTTTTCCTTGCCACCCAGAACAGAGCCAGACACTGGATTCTTCCCTGCACACAGTAGAGTTCATGTTGCTCTTTCAGAATGCTTCTTGTGCCCCACTTCAGAGCCTACTGAGGGATTAAGGGCCTTCAAAACTCACATATGGATCTTCTTGCCTGCTGACTGCTTCTCTCTTTAATGACTGCCTGTGCACTGTCTTCCTCTTGAGTCAATCCACTGCACCCCTCCACTGGAATAGGAATTGGGCCTCAGTGGGAATGCTCCTTAGAGTTCTTGGCATGAAACCCTGGGAAGCTGAACAGACACTCAGGTCTCAGTTTTCACACCCAACTGCTCTGCTTGCTCCTGGGAACCATAGCACTGAAAAGAGGGCTAGGAATCAAGTTGGATCTAAACCCAGGAAAGAGAGTGTATGGTGACAGACTCATTATAATGATGTCTGCCATATTTGGCAAAGGAACAAAAATGTGCCCAGAGAGAAAAGCCTCCTATGTTCTAAAACAGCTACTTGTATGTATAGATAGATACTCAAGATTCTACTCATCACACATGGTTTTGTTTCTTAAGTGGGAGCTAATCCAGAATGATTACTTTAAACGTCACACTTATGCAAGGTGGCAGGTTTTTTTTTTTTTGAAGATTTATTTATTTTTATTTTAGATATATGAGTGTTTTGCCTACCTGCATTTAAGTGAGCCATGTGTATGACTAGTACCCGAGGAGGTCAGGAATTGGCATCGGATCCCTGGATGTGGAGTTATAGATGGTTGTGAGCTGCCATGTTGGTGCTAGGAATTGAACCCATCTCCTGGGCAAGAATGGCAGGTGCTCTTAACCACTGTGTGCTCTCTCCACTTCCCCGTGTGGAAGCTTAAAGGAGAGTAAGTAAAAAGATCTCTCTTACACCAAATCGCTTTCACTTTTACAAGATTCTGAAATACAGGACATGTACCTCATGGACCAAGACAGGAAAATACCAAGGAGGAGAAGACAGACTCAGCATCTGGGAAAGACTGGGGAGGGGAGTAAAAGGGAGAAGAGCCGAGGGGAGGGAAGGGTGGGGAGGGGAGGAAAGGAGTGTGGGGGCGGAAGGGAGAAAGGGACACAGAGAGAACCCCCCCACACACACACAGAGGCAGGGGACAGAAGCTGAAGTCACAATATTAAATATTTCATTAAGGATTCACCGCCTGAAAGTCCTGGACTTGTATGTGTGTCTTGCTCACAGATGTCAAATATAAGAGTGAAAGCAGATTTCATATTTAATTTAACAGGAGACGAGAAGTACAGGATAAAGGAAAGGTTAGTGGAGCTGGAGGAGTTTCTGAGCTTAAACCAACTTTCATGATTATGGATGTGCACGGTTATTTCTAGTCTTCTCAGAAAACATATGCAGGAAAGTTCCTGTACAGTGCTTCTGTAGATTGTGGCTTTCTTCTGTATGCATCTCCTCCATCTCCTTACATTTTAATCGTGTTTACACAAAGTAGGCTTTAATTTCTGCCTGGGGCAACCCAACTCTCTGCCTCACCCATATTTTGAAGGATATAAACTAGTGGAGGGGTGGGAGGATATTGTCCTAACCTTCACAAGCCTGTTGACGTATTCCCTTCCTAAACTAGCTGGCCACCTGCCTAAGAGGAAAGCCACCAGGGGAAGGAACCCAGTGCGACATTCGGTCCTGCTACCCTGTGATGCTCCTCTCCTGAAGACAGTGAAATGTATAGGTTAAAATGTCAGACTTTTCAGTGTGGGATGTTTAGTTGTAGGACTAAAATCTCTGTAGATTAAGGAAGTGAAGCAGGCACTCACTTTGCCATGCTGCATCCTGGGATGATTCTCACTCTCCTTCACTCATGTGGTCCCCAAACTAATATTACAGGCTTGCAGATGAGAAAAATGGAGACTCAATTTATGACTTCGGTAACTTGTCCTGGAGGAGTGTGTTGCAGAAGGAAATTGAAAACCAGTTTGACCTGAGCCTAAAATTGTATATTCCACTTCTGAAGCTGCTATGGTTGTAAAGAACTATTGGAGAGGAATCAAAAATGGCAAGGTCCAGAAATCACTGTTGATTTCCTACCCTATACACTCAGTCAGAATGAAGATGAAAACAAATAAACAAAAAATATAGCCACCCAAGGCTTTGTAAGCTATAATTTTGAGAAAGTCCTGAAGGAAGCTGACTGGATCTGAAAAGGATATTTGCTGTTTCTTTTGCTAATGACACATTGCTACTGAAACTAAGATAGAAATTTTGGAAAACACAGAAAAACCGCAGAAAAGAAAAGAAAATTAGTAAACCCACCGTATTAATTTGTAGGTGTTGTAAGTCATCCAAAAGTCTGAATTTAGAGACTATAAACTCAGTTTCACTTTAGTACAAGAACTTAAGAGTATTTCAGGGAGAAAAAACATTTGTTATCTTCAGTGTAGCTTCAGAATTTATTTTAGCTATTACCATTCTAGCCATCTGGAAGAGAAGAAAGAAACTGCAAAAACACCATGGGTATCATTTCCACTGTCTTCTGCAAAGCCCCTTAGATGCAGAGAAATAGACCCCAGATGACCTATTTATCTAGTGCTGTTGGGGAAGGGCAATATCCTAGTCTATGCAAGTGACTATAAGAAAACATCTTAGGCTGGGGTGTTTATAAGTAACAGAAGTGGGTTCTCATAGTTTTGGAGGCTAGGAGTCAATAGAGAGGCCATGGGACTAAGGGAAAGCTTACTGCTATCATCTTGTCAAACGAACATTGTCATACTTCGGCACCCATAGATCAGTGCCTTGTTCAAAGCTCCTGTCTTCCTGTAAGGAGATGGGATTAACAAAGGTCCACATCTGGACAATGTGCAGAGAGTCTGAGACCTTGGAACATCAGTCCTGAAGGGAATATTTTCATCAAACCCCTTTCCTTAAGGCTCGGGTTTTGACCAACATAAAACAAACTCCATGTTTTGTGTTTTGTTTTTGGTTCTTTTTATGCACCTTTTGATTCATTTTGTCACTTTTTGTCTTATTGGTTTTTTGATTGTTAGATGTGATTTTTGTTTTCATTTTTTTTTTGAGTGAGAGAAAGACCATAACATTGGTGTGTAGGGAGATGGGGAGGGTGTGAGAGAAGTTGTATATTGTATGTGAAAATGTTAAAGAAAAAAATAAGGCAGCAAGTCCAAAATAAAGGTCTCAGTCAGCTCCCTGTTTCTACGATGGAGCCTTCTTGTTATATCTCCCATGGTGAAAGGGTCAGGTCAGCCCTCTGATTTTCTTTTTATAAGGGAACAGGCAGGTCTAGTTGCCGTTTATCCCCATATATGAGAACAGAGATCTTATGACTTAGGTATGCCTCTTAGTCCCACCTCATAATGCTATCTCAGTAACTGTTAAGTCTCAACATAAGACTTTTTGGGAACACCAATCTTTGGACCATAACAAGTTGAATGAATTTCAAAGGGACATTGTGTCTACCTATAGATTACTACTTTATTTTAGATTCATAAATAAGCTTAATTGTGTGTGTGTGTGTGTGTGTGTGTGTGTGTGCATGCACGCGTGCGCACACACACACACACACACACACACACTCATAGAGCCCCAAAGAGGATGCCCAATCCTCTTGGAGCTAGAGTTGTAGGCAGTTGTGAGATGGGTGCTGGAAATCAAACTCAGTACTGTAGAAGAATATAGAAGAGAAACACATGATCTGAAGTACAGAAGTCTCACCAGCCCCAAGCCCCAGTGAATCTTAATGTGAACATTCACTGCTACACACTTTAAAAACAGAATTACAGCATCATGCCACCATCTTACAACATGATGTTTATGCCAATCAAGTATATTGGCAGTTTTACTCCATGTCATTAAATACTCTATGTCATTCAAATATAGCAAGGCATCCCATCATCCTGATGCAACATACTTTATTCAGCCAATAAGTTCTTTTTAGTAGTTTACTAACATAAAAGTGAAATGAGAATGACTTCACATAAAAAATCTACACAGACCAAAACATTTAGAAGGTCAGTGGATAAGAAGTTGCTAATGAATATTCCAAATGTATCTTAGAAAGGTACTATGAGTTTACTGCCCTATCTGCAATGCATGAAGTAAGTAATCAAAGTTGTAGAAGAAATACCTATCCTTGACCACTTTGGTAGAATTCTGTTACTCTTGAGGTGAACCAGAGTAAGGTGGCTCTTGCTGTGGGCAGGTAAGTCATTTCCAACTTTGTGTTTCCTCTGCTGTCACTTTCATGGGAAGAAAACACTCCACTGACCTGTGAGTTTGGGTTTGCCATGTGAGCAGGGCTTGACTATGTGAGATCCCATGTCTCTCAGACACTGGCATGCTTGCCAAGTAGTGTTTGTTTACTTCAAAGACAAAGTGACAAATCTATCTCTCATCACCTGCTTAGCACTCCCAACTCCAGCTCAGACAATATCATTCCCATGTATGTGAAGTCAGTACCTTACTCTTGTATGCTACTGAAATTCAGTGGCTGTTTATAACGCAAAACACTTCAGTGGTAACTGATAACCAATAACTAGAAACCCAGCCTTGTGTTGAACATGCGGAGTGCCAAGGGCAGGCTGACCTCTTCCCTGCTCTTTTCAGAATTCTTCTAATCTTTCCGGGTAAGTGATTGCCCCTGAAGTTCCAGGCATCAGCTGACAAAGGAGCTGAACTTATTAAACTTTTCACCCTACTTGTGCCATTTTGGTCTCACATGGTTTTCCATTTTTACTTTCGTTGTCCTAGACCTCAGTCCCAGCCCAGTGCAAGAGGCTAATGGACTGTAGAACAGCTCTTGGCTTCGAAAATGTCAGACTGTAATGAGAAAGGGAAAACAATTATTAACAGAGCCAGTCGCAGATGCCCACTGGGTAACATCTTTTTACCCCCTGCCTTGTACATGCAGGGCTGTGAGTTTATCAGCAGAGTCTAAACAGAAATAACAACTGTGGCAGAGATGCTTTGGTAGTTTCTTAAGTGCTTGCTAAAAACCCCACATTTATTTTAAAAATTAAAACAATGAGGACCGTGTATGCTCTCATGGAAAAATTCCAAATATCCCATGGCATTTAGGGGCTTCTCATGAACTAACTTTAGGGGCACAGTTTGGCAACTTAAATGCTTTATTATAGCATAGAATAATTATTACTGTATTTTTATTGTATAAGGGTATCATTTACTTAGACCATATCCACTGTTCATTGCTTTGTCCTGTTCCATCTTGCCTATTCTCTTATCAAAGAATCCTCCCTTCCCCTTGTACTTGCTTGTGATGTGATGTGTGTGTGTGTGTGTGTGTGTGTGTGTGTGTGTGTGTGTGTGTGTGTGTATGTATGTGCATTTCTGTGTAGTTTAGAGTCCTCGTAGGAGAGAAAAGGTGCAGTATTTGCTATTTTCTTCTGGTCTATTTTGCTTACTATGATCCATTTCCGAGTGTACAGCTGTAGCAGAAGCTGAGACTTAAGCTTTAAGCCTCATTTGGATCTCAGGTTTTTAGGTTCAGGGAGTCTCACTGTGGATGAGAGATCTTCAGTTTTGTCTCTCCCCTCATAGGTGTGTGTAATCAGGAAGACAATGATCTCATGGTCCCCCTCCTTCTCAGGAAGTTCTGGGTCGGGCCTCAGCATCAGAAAGTTCCAGATAGCAATCACTAAGTAATCTCTCTGGGGACCTTTAAAAAATTTCACCCTCATTGTTCTGTACTACAGCAAATGGTATTTGCCTTTCCCAGGTCCCACTCTGTGACAGATGGTGTTTTGCCTGCTGAAGATTGACTTGCTCTTCCAAGAGCTGTAACTATTCCTGCTAGTCAATGTACATCAATGCTCACACCTGAGTGAGGAAAATCATCCTTGACCTCTATTCTAGCAACTCTTTGGTTCCTTATGTTTCAGGGGTGTGACTCACTAAGCTCTGCCTGATTCAGTGTCCATCTGCTCCTTGCTGGTGTCTGGATCTAACATGGGGAATTTCACTCTAAGCAAGCTTAACAATGGCAATTTTCTATTGATTCCTGACAACCTGCTTAGGGATCTCACAGTTCCACCATTGCTCGGACGAGTGTACTGAGCCTGCTGTTTCCTTTGCAGGGTTGTATTCACATATGAAAAGTGGACTTTAGGGGGCAGGGAACAAACCAAATCACAAGTTTCAGCTGAGCTATTCAGTGTGGACTTGTGATGTCCTGGCATTAGGGACCTATGAACAGGTGCTGTTGAAACTGTAAAGCAAGTGTGTTCTTGAGAAATTTGCCAGATCCAAAAACATTATCATGCCTGCAACAATATCAAATCATATAGGAATGCAATTAAATGCTAAGTACATGGAAAAGTCTATAAAAAGGTGTTTTCTGATTCTCTAGCACTATGCTTTCCTGCATTATGAAGAAACAAGTCAAAACAAATCAACACTCCAGACGAAATGAAAAACTTGATGGCATTACTCACTTCACTAAAATTCTGCTCTTTACATGATCAGGGTTAATTTTACTGCCTCTCTCTTGCTCACCTTTCCTTCCTCTCTCCATCCTTCCTTACCTTTAAAATATACCTAGTAGTTAAGCATAACAAATGCAGAACAATTAAATAGAAAAGTGGGCAAGCTGCTTCCCTTATTTTAGAGCTTGACAAGATGTGTTAGTTTTACATTTTGAGCTCTGTAGGATGCCAGGCACTCGGAGCAGGGGTGGCTTCTATCTTTATGGTGCTAGCTGCACAGGCATCCTATTGGGATGAAATCATCTTTGTTTCTATTTTTTAAAAATTATTTAGATTTTTGTCAAGGTCTTCAAAAATCCCTCTGAGAAGCAATGGTCCTTAGTTTCCTTTGGCAAATCTGGGCAGCCCACTGCAGAGGCGAGATGCTCCTGACTGCAGAGGCCCTTGTGTGCAAGCATGTGTGCATTCAAGCTTCACAATGTGCCTGTCACTCAAGAGCTCATCACAGCCTTTGCCCCAGGCTCTCCAGGGACTCAGCAGTGGGAGAGCAGGTGCTCCACGGTCCCATGCCACTTGTCATCACCATCAGAGGTTCTGACATGTCTGGTTTTGTGAGCCAGCAGCTACCTTGACTACCTGTGGGATCATGTGGGAAAGATTTAGAAAGTACTGAGACCCAGCTCAAGATTTTGATTTAATGGCGGAATGACACAGCCTGGATATTGATCTTTAAAGATTTCCTGTGTGCTTCTAAATTGCAGCTGAGTTTGAGCAATGTGGGGGGGAAGGAGGGCGCTTGAGAATATTGTGGGAGTTAAAAGGAGGTAAGTTTGAAGTAGGACAACTTCAAAAAGAATCACAAGCCACATCCACACATTCAAAGCAACTTCCTACTCTGGAATTGTCATCAGGACCCTCTTCTGTCCTTTTGAACATCTACAGGGGACCAAACTTTGTGTCTGTGGCTGGAGGTGAGCTTTGACCATAGAGAAGTGACCGGGTTTAGGTTTCTCCACATTGTAATTTTTATTCTAGCAATGAGAGTGATTGTGAAATAATGAGCCTGTGTTTTTTCCTGCTCCATTCTCCATGCAGCTCTAGATTATCTTCAAAAATGCAAGTCAGATTACATTGCTTCTTCCATCACTTCAGTTATTTAGCATGAGAACACAGTGAAAATTCATTTTCTTTTAGGGTCTAACAGGCCCAGGGTCTTGGGCCTGATAGACAGAGCATATACCACTGACATATGATCCCATCTCCTTATATTTTAATTTTTGGAGTCAGGGTGTCTCTATTATGTAGCCCTTGTGGTCCTAGAACTTGCTATGTAGAAAAGGGTGGCTTCAAACTCACAGGGATTCACCTACCACTGCCATTGGATCCCTGGAATTAAAGGTGCGAGCTTACCATGTCTGGCTAAAATTTAAACTCTTAGCAGTATCTTTGGCTTCTATGCCCACCCAGTGATATGATATCTTCTCATCACACCGACTTCATCTTACAACGTTCTTCATTGCAACACACAAGAGCATGCAGGCATTATTCTGATACCCTCAGTTCACTAAATATATTTCAAGACCTTTGGATTTCTCATTACCTTTGATTGGAAAAGTCACTCCCTTAAATATCACAATGTCCTTCTTTTTACTCAGTTCTCAGTGTAAATGTCAAATCTTCAGAGAGTCCTTCCTTCCCCACCCTATGTATCCCACTCACCTTCCCTCATGTCCCACCTATTAATTCCACAATCCCACTGCTATCCAAATTAGTGTGTTCACTGCCACATGTATTGCTTATCTTGTTTTCTCCATGAAGGCAAGCTTCTGGAGACTAAAGACCCTGACTGGTGATGTTCACTATCATGTCTCCAGGAGCTAGCTGGAATGGTGACTTTCCGATGCCTTCTGGGCACACAGTAATCACTGTTGGAAATTGTTGAGGAGAGAAGGCAGAGGGGAGAGGAGAAGGTAATGAGCCATTCATAATCTCTTCCTATTCCCAGGATTCCAAGTGTTCACTCAGTATCTGGCATATGTGGTCCCCTTGTTTCTGTTCAGAATCGCTAGGATCTGGGACAGATTGAAAAGCAAGCCAGTATATCCACAGTCTTAATTGCTCCTTTCCTAATGTTAATACCCAGCAATTTTGGTGGCAATTTGAGCTGCAGCCTTTATGAATAGGAGCCAGGAGCTCAATGAGAACCAGGGGAAGCAGAAATCATCAGCTAGCTTTAGTCAAATTTAAATATAGAGCTGGCAGCAGACTGTAAATTCAGTAATGAAGCATGGAGATATTTCAGTAGTACATCTGGCAGGTTACTGGGCCTCTATATGTCCAATATGTATGCAAGCTTTCTGAAATGAGAACTTAGGGCAAGCAGGGATCCTCTATGTTACACAAATACTCGATAATGGTTCTTATTTATTCAGTGTGTAAGTGTGTGCCAGTACTCAACTGGCTTCCTAATACAGTATCTGAGACTTAACCCCTTAGGGAATGAGTTGTAAAAAGAATCTGTTCAATTCAAGCTGCACATATCAAGAGAAGTCTGTGATGTTTCCTGGCAGTGTTCTGAACCACTCAGACATAGTAGAAGCATCTGTAAAAGAAGCTGGTCAAAGGAAGAGTCCAAAGGCCACACAAGCAGAGCATTGACTGTAAATCTAGTATTTTCCTGTCTATCTTTCTCCCTTCCTAGGTTTGGAGTTTACTACAAAACTGAGACTAGAGCAGAAAAAAGACAATCTTGCTTAGTAATGTGCAAAAATGATATGGTCATGGTAGTCACAGAACCTCTTTTATAAAATGATGGGGAATGTTGGTCTCCATTTTTGAGCAGTCCTTGTGTAGTTTAGCATGAAGCACTATTCATACAATAGCTGACCATATGAACAAGGGCAGTCCTGATTGGTCAATGTTGGATACTGTGAAAGAGGCTGGGCTTATAGAGAAGTAGCTCTACCTGATTGGCTACACTCAGTTACATCAGTTTACCTTTCCCAGACCCATGGTTTTTCTGTTTGGGTCCACATTCTGGATCGGGCTTGCATTGTGGACCTGCTCCCACTTTGTCCACAGCCCATCTAGACCTCTCAAATCACTACAGGCTATACACTCCTGAGTGAGTTCAAGTGTGAGTTGTCACCTGAACCTTCCAGTTGCAAGGCCCTGTATTTAAAATTTCAGTAATAGACTCTGAAGAAATACTCTAATTCAACAGCAAGAATACCTTGTGCATGCTGGGATCAACTTTTCAAATCCTAGAATTTATGAATATTTAAATGGTTTAGTTTCATAGATATATAGTTCTACCTGAGAATCTTGAGTGTCCCACACATACAGATGGTTTAGTCAGTCTTGTGGTGTTTTTTTTTAACCTTCCTGCTTTGTCTGGAGAACAGGACAATACTGCACACCAGGTGGGAACAATGGACTGCCAGGCTTTCTGTATCTGGGGAGTCATCTGCCCTACAATTGCCTCACCGCCTCCTCAGTCTTCCCTCCTCCTGGAAGAGGGGGTGGAATAGGACGGAGCCACATTTTATATTCTATTTGCTGCCTTCTGTTCTTGTCATCTCTGATTTTGCATCTGCCTCCATGGAGGGTTGCAAACGCACATGGGAGATGGCTTAATGCGATTTTGGGTGTCCTGGGAAGGACAGTCTGTCACGCACAGATGCCACCAGCCTGCTTGCTGTGGTGCCTATACTACACCGCTGTTTACTGAGGGTTTGCTTGTGATTTAACTTAGTGGAGCAACTTAGTATCCTCATGAAGGAAATAAGGAGCATTGAGGGGAGAAGAACGTGTGTGTGGGGATTTCAGTTAAGGTGTTTCCTGTCAGAAGGGCAACCCCAAAGGACAGCCCCAGAGCTTGAGATTTAAAGATAAGTTAGAGGACCAGAAAGGCAGAGGGAGATACCTATTGTGAAGTTATCAGGTAGGATATCATGTCTTTTTCCCTCAAGGAGGAACACATCATTGTCCCTCAGGGAGGACCACATCCTTTTCCCTCAGGGAGGATTGTATCTTTTTCTCTCAGGGAGGACTACATCCTTTTCTCTCAGAGATGCTTTTCTTATTCAACTTGTCTATTGGGAAGTCCCAGGAAGTGCTGTTTTCTTGGTCATTACCAAATGCTTTCACAAGGTGATCCTCCACACTTGGTTTCCGTGACTACTCATGGACTGACACATCTCAGAACTAAGTCTCCAGTTCCAAGCTCATTCCTCAGCATCTACCTCTCCTTAATGTCCTAGAGGCTCCTGGGGCAGAGCAGAAAATTTCTCTTTTCTCCCTTTGATTACTTTACCTCAAATCTACCAGGCAGACCTCTTATTTTATTTATTTCTATTTTCACTTTTTAGCCCCCTTTCATACCTCTGTGAAGAGCACAGAAGGTCACACAATTGCAGATACTATGTTCACTAATTCTTGGAGAATTCTTCCTCAAGTCTCTTACTATCATCCCCAAGATGGGACCTCACCATTTCCAATCGTAAGTCCGAGTGATCTCACTTTTTATACCACTTCTCCCACCATGCTACATGCTTTCCCATGCCTTGTGTCCTTCCATGCGTTCTCACTAACTGAAATCAACATCTTTATTGAGCTTTTATGGTTTCCTATAAATTATCTGCAGTCCTCATAATAACCCTGTCATCATGCACTCAGGAAATAATGTGTCTTACATTTGAATCCAGGCTTACTGATCCCTAAAGCCTTGCTCTTTCATTATTGTTCTTCTAGCTTGTTCTTGACACCCCATCCATCCAACCCCCTTGGTACTTTAACTGTTTGTGTACCACCAACTTCTGTAGACTTTAAGTATTGAAGTTAGGATTCAGCTTCTCCCTTTTGAACACACATCCAACATATCAGAATCTACAAGAACTGTTTTAGGTGATAAGGCTAGGCATTTGCTCCCTTTTATCATAACTAAAAATGATTTACTGATGTTACATGTGTAACCTGAAATTTTTAAAAGTAGCAACAAAAATAATTTTTTAAATTTAAATTAGAAACAAGCTTGTTTTACATGTCAATCCCAGTTCCCTCTCCCTGCCCTACCTTCCCTGTCCCTACCGATGCCCTATCCCATCCCCTTTCTGCTCCCCAGGGATGGTGAGGCCTTCCAAGGGGATCTTCAAAGTCAGTCAGGGCCTAGGCTCTCCCCTGTGTGTCTAGGCCTGTGGAGTATCCCTCTGTGTGGAATGGGCTCCCAAAGTCCATTGGTGTACTAGTGATAAATACTGATCCATTACCAGAGGCCCCATAGATTGCCCAGACCTCCAAATTGACATCCATATTCAGGGGGTCTGGATCAGTCCTATGCTGGTTTCCCAACTATCAGTCTGGGGTCCATGAGCTCCCCCTTGTTCAGGTCAGCTGTTTCTGTGGGTTTCACTAACCAGGTCTTGATCACTTTGCTCATCACTCCTCCCTCTCTGAAACTGGTTATTATCTGCATTTTACCTGCAAGTGTATCTGTGCCTTTGTGATTTGTCCAAAAATGCTGAACCATGGTTTCCTTCTTGTAAAATGCTGATGGTGTAATAGGAGCAACCACCCCTGTGATTGTTCCAAGGTGTTCATGAACAAATGTGTGCTAACTCTCAGAATGGCTCCTGGAACATTGGCAGCCCTGTTAGCTCTTGACAGTATCCACCAAAAAGTATCACTGATTTTCATCTATTGTTTAAAAAATATAGCAAGTATTCATTATATAATAAACTTTTCCTGAATATATTTGAAGAAGATAAAAATTGTTGTGGCTGAAGAAATGGCTCAGCAGTAAGAAAGGACCCTTAACTCATGCGGTAGAGCCAAGTTGGGTTCCCAGCACCCCGTGGCAGCTCACAAACATCTGTAACTTCAGTTCCAGGGGATTCAATGCCTGTTTCTAGTCTCAGAACACCATATACACCCGGTGCACAGATACACATGCAGGTAAAGAGCAATTGTGTTGAGCTCCCATATATATTTTATTCTCTTATGTTTATTATTGGGTTTTTAGTGAAATAATCTTTTTTTTCAGATAGTTGTGTTTTATTATTATTATTATTATTATTATTATTATTATATTTTTACAAAATTATAATTTCACATGTCAATCCCTTCTCCCTGTCCCCCAACCCCCTCCTGCCTCCTCTCTCCTCCCCACCTCTGCTCCCCATAGAGAGTAGGGCCCTCCATGGGGGCTCCCAAAATTCCACATCATCCTGGGCCTGGCCCAGGCCCTCCCACATGTGTCCAGGCCAAGAGTGCATCCCTTCACGTGAGATGGGCTCTCAAAGTCCCTTCTTATACCAGGGAAAAATACTGATCCACTACCAGAGGCCTCATAGGGTGCTGAGGCCTCCTCGTTGACATCCACTGTCAGGGGTCTGGATCAGTCCCTTGATGGCATCCCAGACAGCAGAGTAGGGAATCATGTGCTCCCCCTTGTTCAGGTCAGCTGTTTCTGTGGGATTCTCCAGCCTGGTCCCGACCCCCTTGATCTTCATTCCTCCCTCTCTGCAACTGGGTTCCAGACTTCAGTTCAGTGTATAGCTGTGGGTGTCTGCCTCTGCTTCCATCAGCCACTGGATGAGGGCTCTAGGATGGCATATAAAGTAGTCATCAGAAACTTGAACTTAATACACATCATTTTTTAATTTTAAGATTTTTTAAAAACAAATTTGTGTGTGTGTGTGTGTGTGTGTGTGTGTGTGTGTGTGTGTATGTTTATCACATGCACACAGTACCCATGGAACTCAGGAGATGGCATAGAATCCCCTGGAAATGAAGTTACAGATGATTGTTAGCCACCCTGTGGGTACAGGGAACCAAACCCAGGTCCTCTAAGAACAAGAGCTCTTAACTACTGAGCCATCTCTTCAGACCCATGATCATGCAGCACTTTTTTTTTTTTTACTTGAAAGTGTGACTGCCATACAAATTATAGTTTAGATTTGGGTATTTAGCAGATAGATTCCAAAATAAACAAAGTAAGCCTTTGCCAATGAAAAATAACTGACAATGTTTTATTTACTGTCAAATTGATAAAGTGTTCAAGTTTGAAGTGAAAATTAAGATTCCTATGGCATGGCCACTTTGTCATCCTTAATGATAGATCTGGAAGGATAGATGGAAATATTAAAAGTGGTTGTTGACAGTAGATAATGGTATGTTGTTACCACCTGGAATATAGTCACATGTCAAGGAATTAACGTTTCTCAAATGTTCAGTCCATGACATTAGAGAATCAGCCTGGGTGTGTGACCCACTCATTGTTCAGAAGATACTTGAAGATTTTAATGTAATTAAGCACAATGAGCTCAATGACATGTTTTCAGATTATTCATGCAGCTAGCCTCTAAAAAGGCCATTAAGTGAATCTGGGGATAAACTAAAACAAAACTAAAAAATAAAATAAATGAAAATTAAATTAAAACAATATTATAATACTTTCATTTCCTAGTTATATATTTTGTAAGGAAAATACATTCTTTATATTCTTCAATTAAATGACATATCCTAGTAGATTGATTGTAGAAGCAGATTTGACAATCTAAATGTTTTCTTTTAAGTCAAGCTTGAAAGAGATTTACAAATATGCAGCATATCACTTTCCTCAACGATTGTTTGGTGTGGGATATTATGCTATTTTCAATATTTTAAAAATGTTTATAATGTTAGCATGCAATATATTTAATTATTATTTAAGTGAGTTAATAAATAGATTCAAACGATCCATTTGTTTCAGTTTTTTAGCAAAGTC
Source organism: Cricetulus griseus (assembly GCF_003668045.3). Classification (NCBI taxonomy): domain Eukaryota; kingdom Metazoa; phylum Chordata; class Mammalia; order Rodentia; family Cricetidae; genus Cricetulus; species Cricetulus griseus. The sequence goes on from NC_048597.1 coordinate 164,128,851, forward strand.
AGTACTGGCAGATGTAGCCCACATAAATTTTGAGTGTTCTTCCAGTACTTTCTACCCCAGGGTCAATGGGTTCTTCCTAGAAGAGAGAATAAAGGAGACCAAAGAACACCCTGGGGCTGTAAGTAGAAATTCTGTTTACTTTCTACTGAGAAAGACTGATGAACAAGGCCACCCTGCTTCATTGCCTTTGGGACTTCTCACTCTGAAGTGCTTCATTCCTCTCTGAAACTTAGATTCCTTTAGTGCCTCATCCAAGCTTATTGAATATCTTTATGCCCTTATTTATCTGAGCAGGACTTGAGTTGTTTTAGCACTGGGATCTTTTTAAGTTCCGTGTTACAGAGGGTGAGGACATGCAATGCAATCAGTATTTCCAACATCATGTCTTCTGCTGTGATTTATCTGGGCACCCATGCCAATACCTGCCAGCGTTTGAGTACTTTTACTCCAGAGACCACTAAACAGGCTGCTGACTAAAACTTGCTTCAGGTGCAAATGCTGATTTAATTTGAGATCAAAATCTAGTTTTATATTAGACCCCTTCTTCTTTCACTAAATGCCGGTCTGAGAAAACTTAGTCTGTTGCTGTGGGAGCCTCCATCTTTAACTTCCTTCTCCATGCACTGCACTCCAGGGGAGGAGTCCTGAGAGCATCATGTGCTTCATACTTTCCATCTCTGAAAACGGCTGAATCTGTATGTCCTGCAGTGGTACTGCACACTTCTCCTCTTCTAGCTCTCCTCCCAAGCTCTCGTGCTTGGGTCAGGCACGAGTATGAAAGTCCTGGATCTTCATGGGGCTCTAGCAGCGTTCTCCCATGCATTCTCTCTTTTATTTGAAATCTATTACTCTCCTGATTCTATCTTGCTTAAATGCTCCATTTGTTACTATGTGCTAAAACCACAAGCACTCTGACAAGACATTAATGTAGCTTACATATCAATGAACACCCCATTCTGCTGTCAGAAGCTGTGAGGTATTCTTGCTCTCTAGCTTTGGGGTGACTACAAATATTCTGGGAGGGGGCAGTGTTCCATGTACATCAACTTCTTATAATGTAAAATTCAGTGTTCACTAATTCTTTTGTGTTCTCAAACTCCTTGTGGTCTAACTTGAGACAGTTTATATGAGACATCAGGCATCTTATAAATAAGTTAATCTGCATATCTGAGAAGTACAGTCATGAAAGTGAAGCTGGCAGGTACCTTAAGAGTCCACCTATCTGGTCTTATGGATGCTGTTGGCATTGTCTATTTATGAACACTGAGTTCCTTGATGGGACCATTACACCACCTTCTTTCTCCCTTGCAATTGAGTTGTTTTAGTTTTTTCCCTAGGTTAAGAGTTCTGCACAGTATCTCACTGTGGTCTTTTTATTGAATGAGATTAGAATATCAAAGTGGATTAGACTCTCCTTTACTCCAGCTCAACATCTCCCTTTCACAGATGTGGTAGTGATGATTGTGGAGTCCCAGGACCATCTGGCTGACTTTAAGTATTTCTAGGCACTGTTTCTTAGCTTTGTCTTCATTTTTGGTGTTTGAGTCTACCTTCTATTTTCTTAGGTTAGACAGGAAAGGAAATAATTCTCTTCGTATCATTTGGATAATAAACTCCCAAACTACAGTGCCTTATAATATATTGCATTTTTACTTTCATAGCTTTCATGGTAATTCTGTACTATGTGTGACTCAGGAACTCACGATGTTCTGCCTTCCACACAAACTATGTTAGTAAGAATTATTCACACAACCCTACAGGGGACTAGCCAACCTGGGAAATGCAGTTATTTGTTGGTCATTCATTCTCCAGTGCTGTCGCTAGAACGCTGGAATTCTCTCAAATCCGCATGTAGGAAAATACATAACTTACGTGATAGTACTAAGAGGTGTGGCTTTTTAGAAGTGGCAAAGTCAATTCTCATGAATGGGATTGGTGCCCCTACAGGACAGACTGAGAGCAACTGACTCCCATACCATGTCAAGAGGTAACAATTGTCATCAATGCCTTCATCTTGTCTCTCCCCCCCCAGTCTCCAGAATGTTGAACAATAGATTCCTGTGGCTTATAAATAATTGAGTTCTAGGTATTTTGTTGTAGCAATTGATATACAAAATAGCTTGATAGAAGAGATGGGTAAGTACATTTTAAATCATGATAAAATATAAATAAAATGTGTGGTTTTAGTCAATTGTAGCTACATACTTCAACACATTAAGCAAATTTACATTGCTGTGCAAGCATCACCAGCATTCATCTCTAGAGCTTATTTTGTGTTCCCTAAACAGAAATCTTTACTCTTAAATAGTAATTCCATACTCACCCCAACTCTATTTCCTAGAAAGCACCACTCTACTTCCACATCTAGGAACTCAACCAGTCTTGATAACATATGTATATAAAATCTGACAGTGTTGGTCCTTCTAGGGTGAGCTTATTTAAGTTAGTGTAATGTCTTTACATTTCCTTCATGCTGTAGTATGTGTCAGCATTTCTGATTTTAAGAGTGGATAATGATCTCTCTCTCTCTATCTATCTATCTATCTATCTATCTATCTATCTATATATATATATAATGAAAGAGAGAGGGGGTTTGCGGGTTTATTATCTATTCTCCCAATGGACACTTGGATTGCTACCATTGTTTTGGATTTTACAAACAATGTTATTATCAATGTAGGCGTACAAATATCTTTTTAAGTTACATTTTATTTCATCAGGGTATCTACCATGAATGTGCTTTGTGGAGCCACATGGTAATTCTATTTTTAACTTAGGAAGAAAGAAAATAATTGTTTCCATAGTAGCTGTAACTTTTCGTATTTTATGCCTAGTTTTTGTGAACAGTTGTTAACTATCTCTGAAACATCATTCTGCTGCCAATTAGCTCTGTGACCTTGTGCAACTTAATTAGTGCCCATGAATCTTATTTTCTTTGGTCAGAAAATAGAGTTAGCTGGGCATGCTGCTGTATTCCCTTGATCCCAGCATTAAGGAGGCAGAAGGATCTCTGTGAGTTCAAGATCAGCCTGAGGTATTCTCATCAGGATCATATTAGATAGTGCATGCAAAGCCCTTGGGATGGTAACTGATAGAAACAGGGAGTTAATATGCTGACTACCTTTTATGCTTTTATTTTCCCTCATCTCCTTGCACACCCTAATCACCACACCGTCTGTTCTTCCATTCAACACAACCTTGAGGTTGAGCTGGTGAAAGTCGGGTATTCCTGGATTAATGGATTATTCACTCCATGCACTACAAAATCCCAGATCCAGGACTGAGTTATGTGAGGAGAGAAATGTGGTTCTCAGATGACAAGCGTTCTGGCAGCTCCAGCCCTTAATTTGCACCATGGGACACCTTCTGTGCTAGCTAGATTAATGTCAATTTGACACAAGCCATTTATGAAGAGGGAGTATCAGATGAGAGAATAGCCCCACCAGATTGGCCTGTAGGCAAGTCTATAGGGCATTTTCTTAATTAGACATTGATGGAGGAGGGCCCATCTCATGGTGGGTGGTGTCACCCCTGGGCTGGTGGTGCTGGGTTCTATAAGAAAGCAGACTGAGTAAGCCATAGGAAGCATCCTCCTCCATGGACTCTGCATCAGTTTCTGCCTCCAGGTTCCTTCCCCATTTGAGTTGTGCCCTGACTTCTTTAGTGATGGACTGCAATGTGGAACTAACTATAAACTGAAGTAAACTGATTCTTCATTGTCATTTTTGGTCCTGATGTTCTAACACAGAAATAGAAGCCCTCAATAAGACACCTTGTAGGCTTAATTGGATGCTGATCCATTAGTGAGGAAAACTATTGCATGGGTTGGAGTGAAGGCTCAATGGAAAAAGCATGTGATTCCCAAGTGTGAGGACCCGAGCTCAGATCCCCAGAACCCACTTAAAGCTAGATGAGGTAGCACACATGTATAATCTCAGTATTTCTATAGCAAGATGGGAGACAGAGGCAGAAGAATCCCCAGAAGCTAACTATGGACCAGCTAGCCTGGAGGCAAAAAAGCCCTGCCCCAAACAAGGTAGAAGGTGAGAACCAATGTTTGTGGTTGTCCTCTGACGTCCTCAGCACTCACATACAAATGCATGCACATGTTCAGTGTTCTTACATCATACATGCAAGAATATTTAAAAAGCTACTCCACCACTCAATGACTGAGTCATTCTCTCTCTGTCTCTGTATCCGACCCCCCCCCCCCGTGTGTGTGTGTGTGTGTGTGTGTGTGTGTGTGTGTGTGTGTGGTGTGTGTGTGTGTGTGCGTGTGCGCACCTGTATTCATGTATATGGGGCCTGTCTGTTCACATGAGCATATGTGTATGTGGAGGCTATAGGGCAGCCTCCAGTGTTGTTCCTGAATCTCTGTGCACTTTGTTCTTGAGACAGATCCTCTCACTGGGACTTGAAACTCACCAAATGGTTTAGGCTGGCTGGTCGGCAAGCCCCAGGATCTTTGTCTGTCTCCACATTTTCTGTGATAGTATTCCAAGCACATGCCATGAATGCAGCTTTCTCCATGGGCTGTAGAGGTCAAACTCAGGTCCTCTTGCCTGTATCCAAATACTTAAAACAGAGTTATCTCCTTGGCCCCTAAGTCATTCTTTATAGACTCCCTAACTTTTAATTTGGAGCTGGAATTGCTTTTCTCACTTGAAAACATCTCAGATCTACATCGGTACTTAGTTTTGAATTATTTCAGATAAGCTATATTGGTCTGAACAATAAAAAGCTGCAGCTGATAGCATTTGAGATTACTGACTCACTAGTCCCCTGCAATGCTGGAACTAGAACAAATGATGACTCATCAGGTTAAATCAATCCTTACTCCCTTTAATTGGCCTTGTCCCTGCAACTTCATACTGGCATTCGAAAGGTCCAAAGCTCTTTATCTACTTGAGATAAGGCCATCCTGGTTTTCTTATCTTCAACTGGAGTTAGAAGTTTGATTCTGGTCCTCATGCTGTCTACCTAACAGACAGGTAGCCAGGAATATCGACTTCCCCTCCCAGTGTTAGCTTTTTTTTTCATTTGCAAACAGAAAGAGGTAAATTAGATTGGAAAGTGAATCACATTATCTTCCAGGCTCCCTAGAAACCCTCAGCGTCTTACAAGCCTCTGCTTTCCTTGGCAATTTGAGGTGTCGTGTGATGTCTTCCACACCTTTTATCAAAGCTAAGGAGACATTTACCAGCAGGAAGACACTTTCCCTCACACATAGATCTACTTGCCATCACAATGTTTGAAGATTATTGTGATCTTACATGGCAATACATAATCAAATACCAGATGCTCGACGTTCAGAACCAGAAGGCAGATGAACAATTGAAGCTCTTCCGTCTATCTAACAAGCTTTGAAAACCAAGAGGCAGATACTTTGATAGTGTCTCAGCCTAGGCTCTTTGCCCCCTGCCCCTCAGAGTGTGAATACTCATGGGATCAAAGCTAAGTTTGGCATGTTAGCAATGGGATGGGAGTAACAAGGGCTTTGTCAGCTGCAAGACTCAGGCTCTGAAATACTCACAAAAGTCCTTAGCGCAAGAACAAACAGCAAGGGCAATTTCCAAAAAGCTTGGGAAGGGCTGTCATATAATTTATCCAGTGCTTTTAAGTGGTGTTAAACAACTGAGATGGAAACTGTTGTTAAGGCAAAACAGGGAGAATTTTGCAATAAATTACAAATGCTGCTCTGTGTTTACAGATAGAATGTCATAAAAATCACCTCCGTTCACTAGGAAAAAGTGTTTATTTCTCTTGTCACAAGATGTCACAGAAAGAGGAACTTTATTGATGTAATATTTTGTAGACATGGTCATATTCTTGACAATTTTTTGCAAATTAGTATCTTATTTGTACATGGGTATCCACATGGTTTGTTGCTGCTCTCATCTTCTAAAGTCTCTGCTTGTCTCTCTCTCTCTCTCCCCCGTGTATGTGTGTGTGCGTGTGTGTGTGTGTGTGTGTGTGTGAGAGAGAGAGAGAGAGAGAGAGAGAGAGAGAGAGAGAGAGAGAGAGAGAGAGAGAGACAGGTCACATGTGGAGGTCAGAGGACCACCATGGATACAGATCCTCTCTTTCCACCCTGTGTGAGACAAGGTATCTTGTTCACTGCTGCATAAACCAGGCTGGCTGGCAGGTGAGCTTTCTGGGATACTCCTGTCTCTCCTTCTCATCATACTACAGAGTGCTGTGATTACAGATGTGTGCTACTCTGTCTAGCTTTTATATGGCTTCTGGGGCTCTGAACTCAGCCCTTCAAGTCTGCAGAGAAGCACATTACCACACTAAGCCATCTTTTCAGCCCCAGCCTCATATGTAATCGTCTTCGATTGTTAAAAAGTTTTACTTTATTTAGCCTCATCATCATATGTGGGTATTTGATCACCACTACCATCATCACTCTCATCATTATCATCATTTTGTATGTTTGTGTATGATGAGTGTGCTCAAGTAAGGTGTCCACATGCCATGGTACATGTGTGAGAATAAAAGAACAATTCTGGGAAATGGTTCTGCTTCCACCATAGATTTCAGGAATGGAACTGAGGATATCTGGCTTAAGCAGAAAGTATTTTAGCTTTTGAGCTATTTCACAGGTCCCCTAGTCTCTTCATTTGAACTCGGTTAGTAAAATTGGTGGTCTGCTTCTGTCTTCCTTTCTTGCTTCTTTGCCCATCAGCATGCACATAGTGTCATAAGGATGCTGAGATCTCTCTATCAATCATCAAAATAGTGCATTTATATTTACAGACTCCATCATTTTATTGGTCATGCTTCCCACCTCCTGAAGCTTCTATGTTTGGAAGGAGAATGCTGCCAGTGTGTAAAATGCCTAAACAAGACTGGTTCTCCAATCATGGAATTCCAGGCAGTAGGACACTGCTTTTTCCTAGAAAGTTATATAAAAGCTGAAGTCTCTTGTCACATCATTTGGGTGTCTCTGTCCTCTGCTTACAACTCAGGTATCCTTCACACATAGCACAGTCTTTTCTACTAATTTTATCATTCCTTAGGCTGATGTAGAATGTGGCTGGTGGCTGATCGTAATGTGCATGTTACAGGTTCCTCTTCTGAAAAGTGAGGCCCAGGGTGCTTGGCTGTGTAAACATCTCCCATCAGCTTCCATCTTCCTGCTCATCAATGTTGGCAGATAACTTTGCCTTCAGTTTTAATCACTTTAGGTAATCGCTAAGCGCTGAGCAACACCTAGATATCAAAGCCTCGGCATACTAGCTACAGGAGTCTGTGACCCGTGGAGAGATGAATAAGGAAGGTCTGACTCACTTTATTTGAAAATAACTTTTCTGATACACAAAATTGCTGTAATTCTGCTTGTACCAGGAACAGGTGGCAGGAATTAATGACAAGTCACCTATCCATTTTCATTTCAATTTGTGTGTGTTTGAACATTTGGAGTCACATAATTGTTTAGAGCTGAAGACAGCAGGGGAACATGAGTTTGTCCTGTGTGTTTCAAGGCAATAGGAAAATCTGATTTGGAGTGGATAAGTCACAGCATTTTCCACAGATGAATGGCTCTGTCAGGGGGCAAGATGAAAGCTAGGGGGTTGAAATTGCCTTGGGGAGATGAGTGTTGCCCCTAAAGAGGTCTTGTCTAGGCTCAAGAAACAAATAGACTCTTAGTCATTCGGGGCCTCAGTTTTCTCCTCCTTAAGGAGGAATGACTCTCTAGATGACAGGAAACCATAAACAGAATATCCTGGGCCAGCACAGACACTGCTGGGCTATGACATCACCCTCCGCCTCTTCTCTGCCCACAGGTGCCATTCCTGCCCAGTTTCTGTAAAATCTAGATCAAGAGTTGTCTTCAAACTGGCCTTAGCATAAATTCAGTGCTCCTTAGAAATCCCACCAAATAAAAGATATTCTCAAGCATCTCTTGATGTTTAATAGATGTCAAATAATGGTAATATGCCATTATTTAAAAAGTGTTTGTTTCCTGAACTAACTCAGAATTGACTTATTTTTCGTTCTTTACAGAGACATCTATTTGGCTGTACAATAGCACCCCAGAAAGATGTGGAGTGATGAATAATTTAACAACTGTACAAAAAAGCATTTTGCACTTCAACAAAGCACATAAAATGGAATAACCTTTAGTTCAAAACAAATATTACCTTAAAGCCAGCTTTCCCTATTTCTCCTTACACTTTCAAAGGTCAGAAACAAAAGTGGCTTTTTTCAATTAACATGCTAAAAACTACAGTTTTATTTAAAAAAATTGTCCAAATCAGTCGTGTATCTCTGACCAGTTGACTCCATAGAACAAAAGCTGGAGGTTCTCTGTAGAGCTGGTGACCTTCTTCCCTATTACTGTCATCCATGGGCCTGCTATTATTAGACATGATCATCACAGTGACAATAGGTGAAGATGGGTGACCAGAGCCACCTGAAGGGGCTTTGACAAGGAGAGAGCTTGTGAGTTAAACCTTGATGGTCACATATGAGTTCATAGTTTGAGTCACCTGACTTACAGAAAATGACTTAATTTTATTGTCTTTTCCTTAAAACAGTCTTTTTCTTGCAACTTCAGTTTATAGAGTTTTTTGCTTACACTGCATCATAAACAGTTCTCCATGATTTTCCAACTTACTTCATTCTTTCAAAACCAAGGTAGAGTGTCCAAGCACCAAGTATCTGGGGCTTGTCAACAGCAGACTAACAGAAACCACAACACAACCAAAGCTGGTTGGGAATGTTGCTTTATTGTGGCAAAAAAAAAAAAAAACAACCAAACACACACTTAATAGTTGGGGACACAAAGATCCCAGAAATGTTAAGTGCATGCTTTAAAATATAAGTGGGGCAGCTTACATGTAACTCTAAGAAGCCTGGCTCTGAAGCCCATGTCCCCAACTCCTGTAATGTGTACTTTCCAGAGCACTAGCTTCTCTACACTTGTGTGCACAATATTGAAATGAAGCCTGTCCCAGAGAAGAAACAACCTAGTGGGGTACTGGTGAACACCATGGGGCCCCTTAACAATCCAAACTTTTCCATTGATACATCAGGCAAGAAGATAAACAGTTGGGAGCTTTCCAACCTTTGCATTCCAGCTTGGCTCTGATCCTAAGTCGGCATGCAACCCTGTTGTTTCAAAATCCTAGTTTCCTCAGCTATTTCCAGGGGATCAGACAGATGATCTTGTGGGCTCCTCCTACCTCTAAAAGTCAAGAGCATTTAAGTTTAGCATGTAATACAAATGGTAGAACTCCCCCTGTTGGATAAACACATTTTGGCTTATTATTACCATAGATGATCATACTAACTTAGTCTTGTTCCAAGGAAGACTGGTTGCCTAGTCTGTTAAAAGAGTTGGGAACTGAAAAGATACAGTAGAGCAGGCACCTCTGATGGTGCTAAAATGAAGGCAGGCACACCATGGGTGCGAGAAAGGTTGGTATGCTGTCTGTATGAGTCTGCAGGGAACACTGCATGACTGTGCGTAAGAAATTAGTTAGCCTGCTGTCCTTCTTTTCCTCTCTTCTGGGAAGGACATTCCCTTCCATTGGAGGGTTACTTACCAATCAGAATTTTCAAGGGAATTTTTTTTCTTTTCTTCTTTTTTTCTTTTTAACTGTAAGTAAGGGAAGAGGGGTAATCCTCCCTCTAGTGGTGAGATGTAATTGCTGGAACCCTCAACTAGCCTACTCTCCATGCTGGGAAGGAGGATACTTTCAAAGCTTGGAGCTGCAGAGAGGGTCATATTCTGGTAGCATTTGAGTATCTGGTTCCTTTCGTTTCAGGGAGACCTAGTCATAGTTGTTGTATTTTTGTTGTTGTTGTTGTTGTTGTTTTGTTGTTTCACTGTTTCCTGGATCCATCATGCTCAACAAAAACAAAGTGAATGTCTCATACCCAAGGTAGCCTGAATTAGACTTTATAACTTGGGAAAAAAAGACTTAATGTATAAAAAGCCATTCAATTCACTAGTAATTGAATTGAAACCAATTAGACTCTCAACCCAGAATCCATGAGCCACCTAAAGAAGGATGGAGACTTTTGTTGGTGGCTGCAATTTTTTTCTGTTGTAAAGATGCATGACTTCCATCAGATTCTCAAAGGGGGGTGTGAACTAAAAAAGGATAAGAACAATTATACCAGGGAGCTTGTGGGCAGGGGCCAGATTCTTTCTGCGGGAGTTCAATAAACAGTCATTCAGTGAATTCAGCACACATCAAGGAAATTCCTGCTGAGCTCTGATATGGTGCTGGGCTCATGGGGGACACAAAGATGAACGCCACAGCCTCAAGCAGAGTGAATCTTATGGGCCAGAGACACAGACAAAATGAAACAGAGTGGAGTAATTTCTACAACAGAGGCACAGTTTGGGACCTCTGGGAAGCAGAGGCTGATGGATAACATTTCTAGGAGACTCAGAAGGCTAAGCAGCATTGTGTGCACATAGTGCTGGAGACATCAGAGCCTGGGCTTCACATTGTTCACCTATGCATAGTGCAAGGAAACTCAGACTCTGTCTTTGGCCAATTGCATTCACATCCTCTTCAGTCCACTCATGGCTGTGGGACCTTGGATCTGGTACGACTGAACCTCCATTACAATATTTATTGAACTGAAATAATAATACTATCTACCTGATGGGGGGAAAGTTGCCCACAGTTAGTATTGTATGAATAGTAGCCACTGATTATTTTTGTTGTAGCCATTTTTTGTGGAGTTGGTTGTTGGAGAGATTCTAGGATGAATGGGTGGTAAGAAAGACAAGGAGATATAGAATATTATCAAGGGTAGAAGTGTGGTTTTGTTGGAGACCAAAGTATTTGCAAAATGACATTGGAGAGACTGCATGACCTGAACAGCTTTGGGATTGACCTGACTGAGATGATGAGGAATGAAGAAAGAATAGATATGTGTACAGAAAATGTGGGGCTGAGTGGGCCATGTGCTCTGGGAACACAGCAACAGGGAAGCTCAGGGCAGACTTATTGTATACAACTGAACTGAACAGGGATCAGGCCCAGTGAATCTCCATAGCTGGTCTCTGCAGGGAGGCAGTCTCAGGCTGCAGTAACCAAGGAGAAAGCTGTGATTGACACTTTCTGTACACATTGACAACTTCTGCACTTGGACTAGAGGAAGGCTTTACCATCTTTCTGAGCCTGAGCCAGGGGAGGCCTTGACATTCCCATGGGTCTGAGGTATTGAGATTCTTGATATGACTCTGCACATATCAACAATACACATTCACTAAGGACTGCTCCCCAGAAAAGGCAAGTAGATCATCTCAAAAGCCAGGTCTAAGGGTTCAACAAAGAGCAAGGGCATGACATGGCTTAAGGTAGAAGACTGATTACAGGATAGAGGACCAAGAACTCAGAGCAGGATGGTGGGGAGCCCAGAAGAGGAAGAGGAAGGACAGTGTGTTTCTGAGTTTAGATTTGGGATGAATCAACACTCAGCTTTTGGCTCTTAGGGCTACAGAGATGACTCAATTGATAAAGCACTTGCTGTGCAAGCACAAAGAACTGACATCAGCTCCCTAGCAACCACAGAAAGTTTCACATGGTAACACAATCTGTAGCTCCAGTGCTGGGGAAGGGCAGAGGCAGAGGCAGAGGCAGAGGCAGAGGCAGGTGGCTCCCTAGGGCAATTTTTATCACTTTTGAAAAGTTACTGAAGTTTTACCTAAGACAAACCTCTTCATTTGTTTCATTTGTGAGTCCTAGATTTTTATGCTGATATATATATATATATATATATATATATATATATATATATATATATCCAGAAAAATAGAAGTCAATCTGTCAAGAAAGACAAAAGGGGTTCATGGTAGAGGAAGGGGTAAAAAACAGAGGTTGTAAGAATGGGACAAAGTAAATATCTAAGCCTTAAATGTAGTTTTTCAAAGATTGCTTATTTTTATTTTATGTGTATGGGTGTTTTCCCTGCATGTATGTCTTTGTACCATGTGTCCACAGTGACTGTGGGGGCCAGAAAAGAATACTGGATCCATGGAACTACAGGTGGTTGTGTGACATATGGTTCCTTGGGACTGAGCCTGAGTCCTCTGCAAGATCAGCAAGTGTTCTTAACCTCTGAGTCCCTCCAGTCCCCAAATATAATTTTCACTGAAGATATTATCAAGTTTTGATGAGAATGTCAAAGAATGTGCTCAGCACCCAATATATACTTGCACAAAGATATTTTTTAAAAAATAAATTATTAAAAAATAACAAAGCAAGAGAGATAGTATATTTACCTTGGGGGATTAATGAGAGAAATAAATGTGATGACACACAGTAGGGTTTTTGCTTTTGTTTTAACAGGACATACAGAAAGATCCTCAACCTTTAGTTATTACTGTAACTTTAGGGAACCATAGGTAGTTATTTCTCCTAAGGATGGAACTATCTTTACTACATCCCAGCCTATGTCACTGCAGATAAAAGTGACAAGGCTAGAACAGCAAGAGAAAAACAAGTCCAATAAAGTTCCCACAGCCCTGCCTCCACTTACCCCAGCATCTTCTCTCTGTACTTGTTTGGACAGCAGGCTCACCATACATGGATACCTGCCCTTGGATGTGAGCAGGGCTAAGCTACCATCATCTCATCAATTCCTTTTTCCTGTGGAGCCTACAAGCTGAGTGGTATTCAGTCCTCTTCGTGCACAGAGGCTAAGTCCTGGAGCCTGTTGCTTGAAATGAACAAAACTGCTTTGGTATTTGTAACATCACCTCAAAGTAGGGGAGGAAAGCTTCAGATGAAACTGAATTGTAAGCTGAAAATCAGAACTGATTTCCTCCTCTTTTGGAAACACCGAAAAGAACTGGGAGGAAAAGAATGAGTGATTTTTTTTTTTAAGAAAATGAGATATTTCACAGAATGGGACAGAGTCAGGTACTTTGATCCTCTGTTAACTTTTTAAAAACCTCTGCATTTTCCTTCAACTGCCTTCTTGTTTCAATTTCTTCTTAAAAAGAGTATTTTAAAAGACTGCATAATGGCCGGGCATTGGTGGCACATGCCTTTAATCCCAGCACTCAGGAGGCAGAGGCAGGCAGATCTCTGTGAGTTCAAGGCCAGCCTGGTCTCCAGAGCGAGTGCCAGGATAGGCTCCAAAGCTACACAGAGAAACTGTCTCAAAAAACAACAAAACAAAACAAAACAAAAGACTGCACAATGGAATCGAATTGAAAACCCTGATATTAACCCACACACATATGAACACTTGTTTTTTTTTTATTTTTTTATTTGAATTAGAAACAAGATTGATTTACATGACGATCCCAGTTCCCTTCTCCCTCCCATCCTCCCCTACCACCCCCCAACTAAAACCCTACCTATCACATATCCTTTCTTCTATTCTTCACCTGATTCAACCTTTCTGCTTGCTCATGACCTCTGCATCCCTCCTCTTCTTCCCTTCTCATTCTCATAGCTCCCTCCTCCCCTATTCCCATGCTCTCAATTTGCTCAGGGGATCTTGACCCTTTCCCCTTCTCCAGGGGACAATGTTTGTCTCTTATAGGGTCCTCCTTGTTTACTAGTTTCTCTGGCAGTGTGGATTGTAGGCTGGTAATCCTTTACTCTATGTCTAAAATCCACATATGAGTGAGTACATATCATGTTTGTCTTTTTGTGATTGGGTTACCTCGCTCAGAATGGTTTCTTGGAGTTCCTTCCGTTTGCCTGCAAATTTCAAGATTCCATTGTTTTTTTCTGCTGAGTAGTACTCCATTGTGTAATTGTACCACATTTTCTCCATCCATTCTTTGGTAGAGGGGCATCTAAGTTGCTTCCAGTTTCTGGCTATTACAAATAGTGCTGCTATGAACATCGTTGAACAGATGTCCTTGTTGTATGAATGTGCTTCTTTTGGGTAAATGCCTAGGAGTGGAATGACTGGATCTTGTGGTAGACTCATTCCCATTTTCTTGAGGAGTTGCCATACTGATTTCCAAAGTGGTCTTACAAGTTTGCACTCCCACCAGCAATGGAATAGTGTTACTTTTCCTCCACAAGCTGTTTTTTGACTAAAGAAGCTAAAGTTATTCAATGGAAAAAAGAAAGCATCTTCAACAAATGCTGTTGGCATAACTGGATTCATACATGTAGAAGATTGCAGTTAGATCCATATCTATCACCTTGCACAAAAGTTAAGTCCAAAGGGATCAAAGACCTCAATATAAATTCAGCCACACTTAACCTCCTACAAGAGAAGGTAGGTGGTACCCTTGAACAAATTGGTACAGGAGACCGCTTTCTGAACATAACACCAGTAGCACAAACATTGAGTTCGACAATTAATAAATGGGGCCTCTTGAAACTGAGAAGTTTCTGTAAGGCAAAGGACACAGTCAGCAAGACAAAATGCCAGCCCACAGAATGGGAAGATATTCACCAACCCCACATTTGACAGAGGGCTGATCTCCAAAATATACAATGAACTCAAGAAGCTAGCCACCAAAACACTAAACAATGCAATTAAAAGTTGGAGTGCAGAGAATTTTCAACAGAGGAATCCAAAATGGCTGAAAGACACATGAGAAAGTGCTCAACTTCCTTAGCCATCAGGGAAATGCAACTCAAAACCACTCTGAGATACTATCTTACTCCTGTCAGAATGACTAAAATCAATAACACCAATGACAATCTATGCTGGAGAAGATGTGTAGAAAGAAAAACTCTCCTCCATTGCTGGTGGAAGTGCAAACTTGTACAACCACTTTGGAAATCAGTATGGCAGTTTCTCAGGAAAATGGGAATCAGTCTACCTCAAGATCCAGCAATTCCACTCTTGGGCATATACCCAAAGAATGCACATGCTACATGAGTGTGGGTGCCCATGAAGACCAAAAGAGGGCATTGGCATTGGATTCCCTGGAGTATCTCAATAAGAATTAACTATAAGATCAAACAAGATGCAAAATCAGCTGAAGTAAAAAAAATAATAAGGTTCAAAACAGACATGAGTGAACTAGCCTGAATGAAAATTATGCATGATGAATAAAAGAAATTTCTGTTCTTAAAAATGACCATCAAAAGAAAATGCTATAATAGATATATAGCCAAAACCCAATGGATCATTGGTGAATACTCTAAAATTCCTTATGCTAATGAGTTGGAAGAATACTTGGAAAAAATGGAAGGTTTCTAGGTACACATAACTCACCAACATCAAACCAAATATATATATATATATATATATATATATATATATATATATATATATCCCTAACATAGAGCAGTAACAGGTAAAGGCCTTGATAGAGGGAGACAGTACAGGTTTGAAGGGAGGTCTGGCACAGGAGAAATGTTAGGGGATCCATAGGGATGACCCCAACTAAGAAGCCAGGCAGTGGTGGAGAAGATGCCATTGATGCCTTTCCCCTATAATGAGGTTGATGTCTATCTTGGTTACCATTCCTAGAGCCTTCATCCAGTAGCTGTTCGAAGCAGAAACAGGCACCCACAGCTAAGCACTGAACTATATTACTGGAATCCAATTGTGGAGAGGGAGGAGGGATAAGCAAAGAGCCAAGACGGGGCTGGAGAAACCTGTAGAAACAGGGGACCTGAACTACTAATAGAACGGAGATCCCAGTCATAAAGCTGGGGAAACAGCATTGGACCAAACCTAGCCTTCTGAATGTGGATGCCAGCTAGGAGGCCAAGGCAGTCTACGGACCTCTCACAGTGGAGCCAGTCTTTATCCCTAGAGCACAAATGGACTTTGGGTGCCCATTCCCTATGGAGGGATACTATTGCAGCCCAGATACAGCAAGGAGGGCCTAGGTCCTCCCCCCGAATGATATGATGGACTTTGAAGTTCCCCCGTGGAGGGCCTCACTATCCCTGGGGAGGAGTTGGGAGGTGGGTTAGGGGTGTTGGTGGGGAACATGGGAGGGCAAGGGAATGGGGGATGGATATGTAAATATGAGTAGTAATTAAAGAATAAATAAAAAAGAAAGAAAGAAAAAGCCTGCATAATCTGCTCTCCTCCAACCACATTATGAAAAAAGAAAAGAAAAGTGAAAGAAAGAAACCACACGATGCCATTCCCTGTAAAGAAGTAACATTCATGCCACTGGTGGTTACTAGTCCCTGGGCCAATCATGCTTGTGTTGACAGGGATATAATTTATATTCTACTCTTACTATAGTCTAGGCACTATTTTTTGAAACAGGGCCTTGTTTGTGCCCTTGACTGGCCTTGAAGGCAGTAAGCAAATCACACTGGCCCCCTCTCAAATTCATGGCAGCCCCCTGCTTCAACTTCTTTAAGTGTGGGGTTTACAGGTATCAGTCACTACCCCAGGTACTGTTCTAAGAAGTCTTTAAAAATTAATCTGATCCTAAGAAATGTACAGATTAGGGAATATCACTTAATCAAGAAGGCTGAACAACTTAATCAAGGTTTTACATCTGACGAGATACTTTTGTAGAATTTAAATTCAGGCAACCTGGTGTCCACCGTGAAAACCCCACTAATCTGTGTTAATTTCTCACCCAATTTAAAATTAATGATCAATTTATGATACTTTCATTAAAATTACATAAGGTGGGAAGATAAACTGGCATGTCACAAAACCACCAAAGAATATTTAGTCTCCAAATGTACATTAGCATGTATGTGAAGACTTGGATGGTGGATGCTCTGTTGCTGGGTTTTGGGCTTTTCTTTGTTTTAGTGTATAAGTGAGATATCTTTCTTCATGACTCCCCAGTTACATCTGTGCATCCTCACCTATTTGTCCATGCGTCTTCCTGTTGATATATGGTGCTCTTCAGCCTTCTTCCCAGGAGAGAAGTAAAGTATTCCCTCTTGGTATAGAAATCATTTCCCTACAATTGGTACCAAATGAGTTAATAATGCACAGACCATGTCTGCTATAATTTTGCCATAAGGTAGATACATGAACTAATGAAATCATTAGTAGAAATTTTCTTAACTAGAAAAACAGCAAGGGGATTTCCCCCCTGTGACACTGTATCTGAATCTTGATATCTACTTTTTATATTAAAATATAGCCACAGTATCCATTTGTTAGAGCTTCACAATAAAGTACTGGTCTAGACAGCCTAGACAGCAAAACTTTCTCAAATTCCAGAGGCTGGAAGTTCGAGTGCAGGTTGTCAGTAGAGTCAGGCTCTTCTGAGAGGAACATATTTCTTTCACTGTCATTGTCAAAACATATAGAAGAGATAGCTGAGAGTACACTACAATGTGTATTCCCAGAAACTGTAATGCCACTAAAGTGTCTGCATATGAGTGTTCCCCCAGAAAGGAAAAGACTAAAACTGGGGATTGCATCTTTGATAGACTATTTTCCATAGTTAGTGGTTCTTTCCTTCCTTTTCTCCATATGATGTTTGTCTGTCTCTGTATGTTTTTCCTTTCCCACATGTCCTTTTCTGCGCTCTCTAACTCTTTAGGTTACAGTGATTGGGGGTGTTTTTGCTGAACTCTGCCCCACTCACATCCTTGACTTATAAAACATAAGGAGAGAGGGAATTCTCTCTCACAAAGCCATTGGAGGGTTACATGGTTTTAATTATGAGGTTGTAGTTTTCTTAGTAAACTCTGGGCTCCTGAGGAACAAAGAATCCACTCATGTCTTAATATAGAAGGTTCCCCAGCTCAGCATAAACATTCAAGTAATTGACGTTAGGATGGACCAGAAGAGTACCCACATTGCCCTTCTGTTTTTCGGTTCTGTTCAGTCTTCCATTTGTAATAAATAGAAGACAGCCAGGCCTGAGTCACACAATGGTCTTTATGTTAGAAGACTTTTCCTGATTACAGCTTATCATTGTTACTGTTCTGAACACATTTAAGGCAGGCTGTGGTAAGCTCTGCTTGGTGGGATCAGTGTAATAAATGCTTTGCTTTGTTTTTAAATTTTTTAATTCCAGGATTGTTAAGGATGTGTCTCGGGTAGCTGATCTAGAATCCTCAATACTGAGCTCTTTCTTCTGGGTGTTCCGGTCCCCTACACAAGCTCTGGCAAATCAAACATGATGAGATGGAACAGACTGCTCACACAACTGGGAGTCTCACTGTTCTTAGCATGTACCTGAAGCATGAACAGGCTCATGTGAGTTTTCTAGGCTGACATATTTTCTATCTTTCATCATATATCCTTTGGGGAAGAGTTAAGTTCTATCTAATAACTGAGTGATAGAGAGAGGATACCAGGAGAGTCATGCATGGCTTCAGATGGATTCCTCTTTATGTACCTTTGGCCTTTGCTGCTTTTCAACTGTATCCTTTTGATGTAAGAAATCATCAACATGAACCAAACTTTTTTTTTCAGTTCTGTACACACTTCTGGGTAAATTTCTGAGCCTCTGGGTGATCTTGAAAGTCATAAAGGAACTTCTAAGTAGCAAGAACATGCATTTTGAGTGTTTGCTTAGAAGAATCTTTTCAAACTGCCAACAGGAGAGAAGAAAAGTTACCGGAGAGAGGCTACAAATGGAGATAACAGTGAATATCAACCTGACAAACTGAGAGGATGATAAGACCAGCATTCTGCCATTTAACGGAAGTACATTCAGATGTACACTGAGGTGGTAAACTGTCAGTATGCATAGTTTACCACTAAAATGGATGAAGACTATCTGGAAGTTAACCTCCTATGAAGAGAATAAGAGCATCTCTCCAAAGGACATGCTTAATACAGTCCTATTAACTCAAGGAAATGATTTGCTTAATTGCTAAACCACCACCTTTCCTGATTATTCTGTTATTGCAGATTTGCTCCAGGTTAAGACATATTTTTGGAATACAAACTTGACATCTGTAAAAGTACAATATAAACTCTGAATAAAAAATAAAGAAAAAATCAATTACTTTCAGGAAATTTAAAAACTGTAGACTATTCTGACTCACTCTTTTCCCTTCTTGATTGGAGAACCAGTCTGTATAAGGACTGTTCCTTTGGTAGGACAGACTATTGCTAATTAGGCCTTATAATATTTTTCATATTGAGTGAGTTAACATGTATAATTGCTTTGCCAAGTTTAAAGTATAATCTAAAGTAGGTACCATCAGTCCTTCTCATGGGCAGTGGATCATGGTAGACAGCTGTGTAGGCATCAGGGTTTTTGCATTTCACGTATATCTTGTTGATGGTATCATTGTGGCATGGAGAGGAGTGTTGACTGGTTGGTAATAGTAGGTTGGGGCAGATAGAAAAGTTTGAGGCTAGAAAGAGGCCTGACTAGGAAGTCTGAGTCACAGAAGCAAGGGGATTAAGAGGGGAGTATTTTGACAGATAGATCACACAATCCTTGGAAACAGCTACTGAGTAAAGTCGTCTCTGGAATACATGGCCTGGACAGACAGCAAAGGAACATTCAAGATGAAATGGATCTATGAAAGTGACTGGATGAGTCACACAGACATGATTTGAATTTGAGCTTTACCAATCAGGCAATGTTATGACTTGGAATAAATAATAGTCTCTCTCTAAGCCTCGTTTACTCAGGTACAGATGAGAAAACAGAAACTACTTGAAGAATTTTTTGCCACAAGCTTTGGCAAAACAGGTAAAGCATTAAGAAGTCCTGGACAGATTGTAAGTGCACATTGCTTATTAACACACATGATCTGACTAGAAATGGAGAACGTTTTCAAATCAGAATCAACTGGTTGTTGTTGTGTATAAAAGGATGTTTTCAAGACGCAGGGATCTGTCAGATTCTCTTCAGGAGGAGGAAGGGAATTCAGACCCAACTGTGTTTCACTTGTTAGGGTACACAAGATGACTGCTCAGAGCTAGAGAGGAGAAAGCACACAGCTTTTCATCTTATTGCTGTGGGAGGGGAGTGTTCTGTCAGCAACAGTTGATGCTTAGCTATGGTTCCATTATGACTTGACCATGAAGACATTCCTGAGAACTTTCCAAACACCATTTAATCTCTTACAATTTTAAATTTATATATCATCATCACCATCATAATTGTGTGTGTGTATATGGGGCATGAGAATGCTGCAGTGCATGTATAGAGGTCAGAAGATAGCTTTGTAGAGTTGGTTCTCTACCATCTTTACATGGATACTTAGGCTCAAGTTTGAGTCTGCAGGCTTGCATGGCAAAGGCTCTCACCTCACTGAGCCATCTCACTTATCCAAGCATCATTTTTATTTTATCAGTTTGTCTTTATACATATGTGTTCATATATGTGTATGTATATTTATACATACTTATACATACATAGTGGTGTTGGAGATCAGTCTCGGGGCCTCACAGACACTAAACAAGAGGTCTCCCCTTAGCTACTTTGCCAACTAGCTAGAATAGTTTTTGATGGATTACATAGTAGAGGAAGTCTTGGGACATGGATAGTTGGAGGTAGTGTAGGAGGCAAATGCAAGAATGAACATTTCTGTAGAACTGAACAGATAAAACACACCCTATTATACAGTGTCAGAGGTAATGAGACATTTACAGTATGTGAGGTCCTCTTACAATGTGTTTCAACACTTCATTTGACTTAGAATGATCTTAATTATTTTTTACACTTGGCCAAACAGCCTCACCAATTTGTTGAGAACATATAAGCCCTACTGCACATTAAAAGAACCTGAAAGAAACCCCCTCCAGGAAGAAATGAGGCATCCACATTAGTTTTTTTCATTTTCAGATCTCAGTAAGAACCGCTCGTTTAATCAATGAAGAGTCCAGGTTGACTCAGTGTCTCTCAGGCAGCTAAGTGAGCATTTCTAGGACCATACAGTTCATTGTTGCCATGGGAAAGCCTTACCATGGTAATAATAAATGGAGAGGTAGGGCGGCATGCTGAGGAAAGAGAACTCAGAAAGTTGGAGCAGATGGCCTGTTGACAGTTTCCACTTCGGGTCTCACAGATGAGCAATGGATCCAATTCTATCACTGGAAGGGAAGAACCCTGTAGGACATCTGTGATCTATAGGACAATGGAGGTGCCTCAGAGCAGAACCTGCTGTACCAGTACCTGTTCATGAGTAACCATGGTAACAAGGGGTGTGCTCCAAGAGGGCAGATCCTGGAGTACATATCAACTGGGAAAAGGAAACCTGAAGATATTTGAGGCCACAAGTAAAACCAGCGGGCTGCTCCTGCAGTCAGTACCAATGATGTGACTATGGGCCCCTTGCCTTCACCACAAAATACTGTACGTATTAAAAAGACTAATTAAAACAAAACAAACAAAAACCCTAAATTCATTAGAAAAGATCTTACTTAATTCAGTGTTTTCTATGAAGAGACTGACTGTTTTGCATTTAAGTAAACAATAATGCCCCACAAAAGCCTTCCCTGGTGTCAGTTTGGAATACTTTACAAATAGACAATGAAGAATTCTTTACCACATAAATGGGCACTTCAAAGTTGAATAGATTTCCCCCCTGAAACCATGAAGTCTTTCTCTTATGAAGGGTGGAGATTCAAACAGGACATGTACAGCATAGTGGCCCCAGAGCTTATTTGAGAGAGAAGTCCCTTTCATTTGGACCATTTCTGCAGAGGGACATGGGTATGTCTCAGGGTAATGTTTTGTAGACATCCCTTTAGAGAAGGCTGCTCTAGAGTCCTTCAGGAATAATGTAGGGATCAGAGCCTGTGGCACATTAAATAATTTAGCACCAAAGAAGCTTCGGGATTTAATTGTTCTTAAGCCTGCTCCCCCCCCCCCGCAAAAAACTAGGCTTGCTATTTCTTCATGTGCAAAAATGAGGACAATAGCTCAGTTTTAATTTTTCCATTCAAACCTGTATTCATGTGGCCAGTACTACTCTAGATTGCCTTGTCATCTTTGAGATTTTCCTTTATCCCTTTGCATCCTAAGAATGAAATATAAGCTGCTTCATGGGAGAATTTTCTAAATGGGAGATATTAAATGAAAACAAAGATTACATAAGGATTGTCATGTGGTATACTACTTTGTATTTCAGAAGACTTCAATTCCAAAGCCATGACATTCTCAAAAAAAAAAAAGTTGTTGAAAACATTATATGCTCGTAAACAGAGTTTAAACTTTGTACGACAGAATGGTTAATATAGTCTTTCCCTGGTAATCCTTTACAGCGGGGCTCTGTACTTCCTCAATTGGCAATGTGCTACAATGGATGTTCTGCCTCCGAGAGTGTATCCTGAATAACGTAGGATTAATAACTATGGAATTCTCCCTACAGACACTAGGTAAATATACTCAATTACATATGTTTTCAGGCCACTAACAACACAATAAACCTGAAAATTCTTCTTCCGTGTTTGAATTCTTCTGGCACCAGATTGAGAGCAGGCCTCTAGCCCCATGCTTAACAAGTCTCCTTTACAATCCATCAGCAGTCATAAAAAGGAAAGTGGAGGCTTTGGTACAGCCAGCTCCTAACTGAAAATGAAATTGAACTTGGCAGGAAGTATGGAAGGAAGAAAGTGCTTCCTCAGAGGCTGCTGGTATTACACATGTTGGGTGGGTTACAAGTGAGCAAGGATCTCTTGAGTTCTCCATGTCCGTACCCGTCTCAGGCCATTTGTACATGGATGACCCTCCTTCTAGCAGGGGACAGAGCTCCAGTGGCTCATTGGAGAGATGAATGAGCATGATGAGGCAGATATTATACAAAGGTACAATATGGTTCCACAGGTAATGAACAGACACCTACGCTGCGCTGTCATTAATCCTCCCTGTAGAGACTGTTGGAGTTTGGAGCCATAGTCCCTGCCTTCTCTAGCTGTAAATCACACGCAGGCAGACCCAGGGCTACCACGTCTGCCAACACACTCTCATATATTGTACTGAGAGAGCCCACTCAGATGACCTCCACAAATTTTGCTACTCAGAGGTGAGTGCCCTGGAGAAATAAGTGCTGCATTTGGAAAGACAAATGAATCATCTGAGTTAAGTGGGAAGATTGTATTCTGATTCACTGCAAGTTTTGTTGAAGGGGAAGGGAGATGAAGGGGAGACAAGGAGAAGAGTGGCCACATGTATGTGGCTCTGCGCTTGCTGGCAGGAGCTCTAGTTCAGTGCATCTGTATGTTCAAGGCTGTGTGTAAATAATGCAGTACTGGTGCAGCATATAATAATTAAAATTATTATTATAGTGACCACCTATTGAGTGCTTATGATGTGCTAGGCCCTGGAACTCAAGGGTTTTAAGTTTAATTTTCACAGCACACAGCACTATTATAATCACAATTTTACTGGGGACTCAGAAAAATAAAGTAACTCTCTTTAGAGCACGCCACGTTGGCAGTGGAATTAGCCATGGAGTCCAGTGACAGAAACTCTTACTCCAGTGAGGAACCATGTTATTTAGGGCAAGGAGCTAAAAATAGGTTTTAAGGACTAGAAACATTACCTGATATCACGGGACTCATGATCCAAGGAAGAAAAAGTATTTCGGAATTGCAGATAGTTATTTATATTCTCAAAAGTTCAATAGAGATTGGGGAGGGAAGTGTAAGGATCTTCAAGGGCTTTGCCCAGAGGCCCCTGTACAAATCAACACTCTGGACACTCTGTTCCCTATACCTGTCTGTTGCAGTCCACAGCTTTAGGGACCAGCTTACACATACCCCATAATCATAACCATCCAGGAAGTCCAGATTAATCCTTCACATTCTAAATCAGATTTTAGTTTCTGCAAAACTCTGCATAAGAAGAAACTGCAATATCACTGTATAATCTTGGTGCTTTAGCCTACAGGATGAAAAAAAAAAGCCTTTCAAGCTGCTGCATATTCTTGCCCTCTATGCTATCTTGAACTTCTTAGATGTTATGGGAAAAGAGAAACTTGAGATTAGGGCTCACAATCTTTCTTCCCTACTGACTCTGTCTCCCCTTTTGGGAGGTGTTTGAGGAAGAGGCAGAACTGTGAGTCTGGCTGCTTTGGTTTGGATCCCACTGGGGCCAAGTCTGTGGCTGGATTTGGCTAGGGAGATTGTGCAGCCCACAGTCTAGGCTCCTTCCTTCTCGGCATGTTTGAAATTCTGAAGATCCAAATACACACACACAATGACAGTGAAGGACTATGGGAGGGAGGGGGAAGTCATTTTCTTCAGAGCTACAACCACTCATGAGTTACTCATGCTCCAGTGGATTGCTTCACAGCCATGCCCACGGGAGATGTCCCGGTTAAACTCAGTTGGTCACAAAGCAAAAACAGAAACAAGACAAGAAGAAAGGAAAGTGACATGGTGACTTAATGGTGTGGAGAGTATGAGGGGGTGGAAGGATGAATGTGACTAGAATGTATTCATGTATATAAATTGTCGCAGAATAACTTAAGTGAAAATGTCATTCCCAAGCTTATTTGACTAAGTAGTGCAACTATTTCTCCAGTACCAAAAGGGATTAATAAGCCATCAATAATCATGTCCCAAAGGGACTGAGGCAACAGAGCTGCCCATCCAGCTCAATCCTATTGTTTTGTTTTGTTCCTTCAGGAACTTGATCGGGTCAGGAGACAGGGGTCTTAGAGCAAGTTATCTAGTAACAAATTATTGGTCCAGGACAAAATTTTTTAGGAGACATCTAAGAGAGGGATGCTGCTGTATTTAGGATATGGTTTGAGCGTGTCCCTCAAGGGAATATTTGTTGACATTTAATCCCCACTGTGCAGTGTTAAGAGGTATAAATCATCCTGACTATGGTTTAGAGGTGGAGCCTTTGGGATGTGGTTTTGATTGTATAAAGTCATCTGCGTTCAGTGCCTATGATTTTATTTTGTATGATGGAGAGACACCAGAATAGAAGTTGACATGTTTCCTATCTCTTTCTATGAGATGTCCTGTATCACCTGGAGATTCAACTAGAGCAAGATGCAGCCTCTTGAACCACAACCTAAAGACTCATAAGCCCAAACAATACTTTTGTTTATAAGTATCCTGCCAGAGGTATTTCATTATAGTAACAAAAAGACTGAACCAACAAAGAGGCAAACAAGACCAGAAAGACTAAGAATGCAACATGGATTTAGTCTCAGATCAATAAACCTTTTAAAGCATAAACCTGGGGGTTTCTGTTCCTAACTCAACCCCTTCCCATAAAGGAGACTCACTTTTGGTTTCCAAGTGTCAGAGGTATGGTTTGCTCAATAGCAAAGGAAAGCCACAGACTGACTTGTGGAGATGAGGGACAAACTCTTAACCATCCCTGAATTCCAAATACTCAAGTGTAGGGATGGAGACGTCTAGCAAAACCCACAACATAACTTGATTCTGCCTCTCTGATGACAACAACTGAACAGGTAAATAACAAAGAAATACAGGGACAGTGCAAGAACTTTCTCTGTACCCCATATTTTCATTTCCAAACGAAGAGAAAATGCTCTGTCAGTGAGAATGCATGCGGGTGGCCACGGATGACAAGCAAAGCTGTTTTGAAGTGTTTTAGTTTCAGAACAGAACATTCTCATATGCAGAGCCTGCAAAGATTTTATCCCTTAGGGGAAAGTTTCCACATGAGCCAGGGAGACAGACTACAGCTTTTGAAACTCATTCTCACAACCAATAGAATTAAGATTCCTCCAACATTTCTGTACCTTTCCACAGCAAATGTAACACTATAGGAGACCTTCATGATTCATTAACTTTTCTTCCTGAAGCATCCAACTTCTGTCAACACAGAATTTAAATATTCATTTCAAGATCATTTGTTTGTGAAAGTGGGGACTCCTGGAATGACTTCACTTAGTAGGTGAAACTGCACACTCTCTTTCCCAGAGAGGGTATTCACGGAGGATATGTCAGCAAGGCCTGGGACCTGTGCACTCAAACAAGAAGCCAGGGAGCCTCTATCTTTTGAGTCCTTGGGTCAATGCTGTGTCTACCAGAAAGTTTCTGGTCCCCTTCTGAAAGGTTATTGCTATTTTCCCATTGTAATGTGTATTCCCAGGAATCCTAGCTATGATGTGTCTGCTCTAGAATACCAATTAAGAATGCCCTAGGTTGTAATACCGGGACCTTGATTTTTCCAGGATCTGTTCCCCTTATAGCTCCATGCCAGAGTGCACCAAATAATTTCACATGCATGATAATGGGAAGCCAATAGGAAAAAAGCTTTTGTCAGGTTTTGAAGCTGCCATGTGGGCTGTGCAAGAACCTGTTCCCAGCTCATTGTCCCGATTCTTCGGCTTGTCAATCAAGATTGTCCTCTAAGGTACTTGTAGTCTTTGTTCTTGGTGGTGTCTATTTCCACAGACTTCACATAAAATGTCCAAATACTTGGGATTTTCCCATAAACTGTGACATGCCCATCAAGCAGCCAAACTAGGTTGTCATGCTTGGAAATATCTGATGCTCTGACTTCCCTCCTCTGTTGATTAAATTGGTGTAAGATTTTATTTATACTGTAAATATCACATTCTTAATGGTAGTTATTGTGTTCCTAGTTTCATGACAGCCACAAAGGTGCAGTCACAAACAGCTACAGTAGAGAATCCTCTGTAGTTTTCTGAGGTTACTGCTGTCACCCTGCCTTTACTTCAAAGAGTCTCCTTTGGTCTGGAAGATTCTGGATGTTTCCTTCTTGGTACTGATGAATGCCATTATTCACTTCATTTTCAATAACATTTTGGTTTTGCTTATTAAAAGATGCCCTTCCTTCAAATAAGAGTTCTATACATATTGATTAGAAAATATTTTATTGGCCCCTTTTAACAACTAGTATGCTAACAAGTATTTTGTTTTCAATTACTGAGAAGGTATATTGAAATATCCCATTGCCATAAAAAAGAATGTCATACTTCACTGAATAATTGTTTCTCCTCCTGTTTTTCATGGATCAATGGCCAGTCAATTATATGCTGTATTTTAAATAGCTGTATACAATTGGTTGCTCTAACTCATAAGTTTTTGTCTAAATAGAAATCAGTACAGTGATTAAATGAGTCTGTATCGACACAACAGAGGACATGAACATGACGGAGGTTTTATTTGCATACTGATAGTTTTATTTTCCTATGAGTCTTACTTTAATAAGTTACATATTTTTTCACTAAAGATATGAATATAAATCCCTGATTTGTAAGCCTGCTACATGTTTTAGCATGCTGGTAGACTTACTTGATATTCTGTTTAGTTAGAATACTTGCAATTTATATTGCAATTGCATGTTATATGATGGCCTTTGGTCAAAGATTAGCTGCATTGCATGTAAAATGGTGATTACAAGATTATAGGATCTTATTGTAATGTCAGTTATTTTAGTGTGAGCACACTCTGTGGTGTTTACACGATGACAGAATTAACCTAATGTTGAATTTCTCAGAATTTGTGCTCAATTTTAAATAAGGCATGACTGATTGTGGATTATTTGTTGCTGTTTATATACAACAGGATTTTATAGTTTTGAGATGTGAAGACACTTAAAGTAAATACTAAATACTCATAAAGATAGAGGGTTTATGTGTCTGTATACGGATCCCAGTGACTCTTCTTCATAGACTCATTGTGGACCAATGCTTCCCTGTGGAGCAGGGCTGCCCATCTGATGGGACCTGTCACCTTAGGAAGATCAAGAGCTGTGAGAAGACAAAGAGGCCATAAGGTCATGGCTGCCTTCCCATGGCTCATTGATGACCTAAAGTGATGCATTCCATCAGGTGGACACTTCTGCCCTACTCAAAAACACTGGGCTAGCCTGGGCCTATGAAGATGAATCAGTGAAAATGATGCTCAGTGAAAATGCATGTTGATGACTTGTAAGACAACTAACACTTAAAGTACAATGACCAGAAAAATGCAATCCACATTGCCCTTTGGTCTCTGAATCCACACGATTGTTCTTACCACATTCTTACTGCAATTTTTACATCATCTTTGCCATCACTCTGGACTACATCCTTTTCTTCTTCTTCCTAAAACCAGGCTCTTGGGTCATATTTGAATTCCATTTTGTCAATAGTTGCCACTGTGTAATTATTCAATATTGTCTTCCCTTCCCATTAAAGTGTGTGGTATTATATGCAATACATTCATCTCAACCCAACAGCATACATCCTCTTGGAGTTTAGAACATCCTGCTCAGGGCTCAGCATCATTCATCATCAAGAAAATGCAAATTGAAACCACAAGGAACTATTACCTTATTTCTGTTAGAGTGGGGCAAATACAGAGGCTGGGGAGATGGCTTAGTGGGTAAAGCATATGAGGAGCAAACATGAGAAACTGAGTTCTGATCCTTAATACCCACATCAAAAGCCAAATGCAGTGGTACATGGCTGTAGTCTTACCACTAGGGAGGCAGAGACAGAAGGAACCATAGGGCTTGCTTACCAGCCACCCTAGCCAAAACAGTGAACTCTGTGTGAGTGTCAACTAAATATGAATATGTATTTTAGGAAGACAAAGAACAGTGCTTAGATTCCCCACATACTTGGGCCTTCTAATCTATCTCTATTACCACCTTAATTCTCAACCATACTTGATCTTGGGGCATTGGGAGGGACTAGGAGAAGAGGTCTCCATTGATGTCTCCATTTGTGTTGGAAATGTAACAGGATAATATCTGCAATACTAGATGAATGTCATAATTGACTTAAGCTTATTTAGAACTTCTTATTGTTCTTATACTCAGCCAGTCTATTTAAACAAGAAACATACTGGGTAAATATGTAAAGTTGAAAAAAATATGCTTCTGACCCCTAAGAAAGTAAGGATGTTCTTTGCCTTTCCTGTTGCTCTTATGACAGAAGAGAAAACAAAGGGAGTTAATATTTTTTTACTCACCTCCTACATGCCAGATGTTTTACGAAACTTCTTGTGTTAATAGTATAGTGAGGAGACTGCTTCCCTGAGGTCAAGTCATTTCCACACAGCTAACATGAGGTAAGCTGGGGTTTGAACCAAGCTCTTTGTGTTCCTGGAACTGACCCTTTATTCTACATCAGACTTTGACCTGGATCTGAGCGAACTGGCTACATGACTTTGAGCTCACTGACCTCAGCATCCATGGCTGGGAGATGGCTAGTCAGACACAGCTCCTGACAGCAAAGTGGGCAGACCACTGCTATACCTATATCATCTATAGCTGACATCTATGTGTACATTGTTCCTTAGGATTTTCCTGAGCATAGGTGGTTTAAATTAGAAGAATTTACTGAATTATAATCAGCTCCTTGCCTGATCATAATTAATTTCAGCATTTAACCACATAAAGTTCTATGATCTGGCTATTTTAGGGTCAACTTCTCTCGGGATGGCCTTTGGGTACCTTTTAAGACAACTTTCCTATCAGTTCATTCTTATTGCTGTTTAGAAGACTTTGATGGCACCTCTAAATATGGGGCCTCATCCAGCCAAATTCAAAAGCAGAAGCAGGTTTAATCTTCTGAATAACAATATGCTGCCCATTTCTTAAGATGAACCAACAGATCAGCTGAACAATAGACTAGAGAATCAGTGGGAAATTCAAGGGCTAATGTCTATCTCAGGAAGATGACTTGACACAGTGCTCTGATAATGGGTAGCAACCAAAGCGTTTTAGAAATTAATGGGGAAAATTAATGGGAAATCCACTATCGATCATTTTGGATTTCTGTGGCCAAAGGACTACATTTGTATAACTTGATTGCTCAATTGCAAAGCAACATTAGGTTTCAGACTCCGGGAAGAGGGATTAGTGGAAATGAGCAATGACCTTTGTACTAATGGAAACAGAATCAGCATCTCTGAGCACGTCTTGTTTCACATTGTCCTTAATTGGGTGATATCACAGAGACAATGAGAAACAGGACTCACATTGATGGAAATTGCTCTTACAGAAGGGAGGATTTTGACACTGTGATTCCATGGTGTTTTCTAATTTGAAAATGTCTGAACAATATCTTCTTTCGCTAAAGCATATTTTTATGTACTAATATCCAGAGGTGACAAATCCAACAAATGTCTAAAATTGATCTATAAAATTTCACTGTTCTGGGGACTCGATGACATGAAAATCCAGGTTATCTAGTTATGCACATGAAAAAGATAATTGGTTGGGGTCCTGGAGCCTCAGTCAGAAATGTCAGACAAATTTGAGAGCTGTCACATCATACAGAAGACACAAATAGCATTGTCAAAGGCCCTGCAAAAAATTATTCTGTATCCATCAACTATATTGAGTTACAGAGAACAAAAAGCCCTGGGAAAAAAACATCCTGGAAGGGTCACACAATAACTGCAACTAAGCTGCACTGGCAAGAAGATGAGCAGGATTTCAGAGCTGTGACTGAACAGAAGCTGGACCACACATGGTGGGAGAACCAAGTGTTGGATACTCTGTACACAGTGCATTATGGAAGGTCTATCCTGTAGGTCCAGGGTTCTGCTCTGCACTCTTGTTTCTGATATGATACAAAGGAAAGAAGAAGGAGAGAAGGAGAGGTTTCTGTATGAAAGATCACTATTATGATTTGTGGGTTATTATTTCTTTGTTTTAATGTATTTTAAATAAGCTGCTATATTGCTACAAAATTATGCCCAAAATGAGGTAGTTTGGCCCCTGAATAAAAATTCAGGGATGTATCTGCTGCTGTTTATATGCATATGTATGTACGTGTATATATGTGTGTGGTGTATATACATACATACATGTATAATTGTGTATGATGTGTATGTGAATGTATGTGCATATAGATATATATGTATGTGTGTGTACACACACTGTGCAGGTGTGAGAGAATGAAAGTTAATAGTAATCTTTACATAATACCAAGAACTAATTAAAAAGAAACATTAGGAATTTGATTTATCTTATATTTTGGTTGTGAGCCTAGCCTTTAACGGCTGAGCCATCTCTCCAGCCTGAGAGAGAGACATACATGGTCCTCCTGAGAAGGGGAAAGGGACAAAATCTCCTGAGCAAATTGGGAGCATGGGGGGAGGGGAGAGGGAGCAAGGAGAATGAGAAGGGGAGAAAGGAGGGGTGAGGAGGACATGAGGGAGCAGGAAGGTTGTGTAGGGGAAGAATAGAGGAGAGCAACATAAGAGATACCATCACAGAGGGAGCTAGTATAGGTTTAAAGAGAAATTAGACACTAATGTCCAGAGAGCTACAAGAATGACACCAATTAACCACCTAAGCAATAGAGAAGAAGCTACCTTAAATGCCCTCTCCTGATAATGAGATTGATGACTAACTTATATGCCATCCTAGAGCCTTCATCCAGCAGCTGGTGGAAGTAGAAGCAGATACCTACTGTTAAACACTGAACTGAACTGGAATCCAGTTGCAGAGAAGGAGGAGTGATGAGCAAAGGGGTCAAGTCCAGGCTGGTGAAACCCACAGAAACAGTTGACTTGAACAAGGGAGAGCTCTTTGTCCCTGGACTGAGAGCTGGGAAACCAGCACGGTACTGACTGATCCAGATCCCCTGAATGTGGGTGTCAGTGAGGAGACCTTGGAAATCTATGGGGCATCTTGTAGTAGATCAGTACTTATCCCTAGCATAAGAATGGACTTTGGGATCCCATTCCACATAGAGGGATACTCCTTGAGCCTAGACACATGGAAGAGGGCCTAGGCCCTATTCCAAAGAATATGACAGACTCCTAAGATCCCCCATGGAAGGCCTCACCCTCCCTGGGGAGCAGAAAGGGTATGAGATAGGTAGGGTGTTAGTGGGGGACAGGGGAAGAAGGGAGGGAGAGGGAACTGGGATTGACATGTAAAACAATTGTGTTTCTAATTTAAATAAAAAATGAAAAAAGAATTTGATTTATCTATGTGCTATAACATGGATCAGTCATTTTTGTGAGCTGTCAAGCATTTGATACTAATCTGTATGCAGTACAATAAAAATTACGCATCACATTAAAATATGCACCTGATTAACTCTGTTACAGGCTTTGTTTGATTACAACAATAACCTCAATACCTGTATATTCAATCTTTGTAATTTGTTTCTCTGAAGTAATTTACAATAATCTGTGGAAACATTCCTATTAAAAGGGTCAAATTAGGAAGTGTGCAGACAGGTGAAGGGATATAGCAGAAGACAGAGGTACAGCCAAGGTGAATGGGGTTATTCCCTGTTTACACACTACAACCTTTAAAAATTTTAAATTAATTCTTTTTATTTTTTGACAGTATAATAATATAGTTATATCATTTTCCTCTTAATTTTTTCCCTCCAAACCTTCCCATATGTCCCTCCTTTCTCTCTTTCAAATTCATGGCATCTTTTTTCATTAATTGTTGTAACATTAATATATATATATATATATATTTATTTATGTGTGTATGTGTTTGTATATATATATATGTATATATATTTCTAAATATAACCTCAGTCTATATTATGTTGCATATATATATATATATATATATATATGTTTTCAAGGTTGATCGTTTAATATTGGATAAGCCATTGGTATTCTCTTCCCTGGGGAGAACTGTCTCCCACTCTCTGCGTTCTTTGGGTGTCTACAGGCACCTTTTGTACTGTTATGTAGGATGGAGGCCTTGTGGGCGTTCCTCATCCACTTTAGCATATCTACTGCTGTTGCCTATTCAGCTCATGGCTGTAGTTTCCAACATTTCTTGGAGACACAATCTCACAGAAAACTCTCTGATTCTCTGGCTCTTACGATTTTTCTGTCCCCTCTTCCACAATGTTCTCTGAGCCTCAGGCATAGAAATTGGGGTGTAGGATGGTTTCTACAATTCTGAATTTTGATTGGTTGTGGTTGTCTAGAGTAGTCTCTGTTGCAGAGAAAAGTTTCCTTGTTGAGAGATGAGGACTGCACTTATCTCTGAGTATAAGGGCCAATAGGTTTAATAAAGTGTGGGTAGGTATAGGTTCGCCCCCGAAGTCAATGATTTCATTAGCCCTGGGTAGTTGGTTCCATTTCTAGTACAAGGAATGACTTCCCTTTTGTCCAGTGAGTCTTAAAACAGATCAGAGAGTTATTGATTGCTTCCAAGGTGTGATTGCCACTACTGCTCTCTTAGGGTTATGGTGCCATTCTGGTTGTTGTTGTGGTCCATAGGAGTCACAGCTGGGTAGAACTGTTGGTTGCTTCCTTCTTTTGGACGCTTGACTTCTGGTATCATGAAGCTAGTCCTCAGGAAGGAGGCTTTCAGGTCTTTTTTCTCTACAAAATGTTGTCTTACTGTGTATTTTATTTTCTGCTATTTACTTAAATGATTGGATCATTAAGTTCAACACATCTTAGAAATGTTTCAGCTTCCATTAGAACACCTGGAAAGCTTCCCAGCCACACACCAAAGGACCTTCAGGATCAAGAAAAAAGAAGACCTTTTAGGACAACAGACCTTGTCTGGGAGAGAGGAGCGAAGACCTGATTTTGGTTCCTCGTATTTTCTATATTCGTCACTGATTTTTTTATATATGCTCCCCAAATCATTTATGAGTAGATGAACATAAAGGTGGGAGAACAGACAGAATGGGAGCAAGAAGAAGCCAGTGCCACTGAGAAGGAATTCTTGAACACTTCATGGCCTTTCCCTGTTCACAGTCCCACAGAGGGTCAGTAATTTGGTAAGTATACCCTAGGCACATTGCTTGCTTTCCCTCCCCCTCCCTCCTCCCTCCCTCCCTCCTCCTCCCTCCTCCCCTCCCTCCCTCCCTCCCTCCCTCCCTCTCTCCTCCCTTCTCTCCCTCTCTCCTTTTAGATTTGTTTTTATGTGTATGAGTATTTTGCTTGAAGCCATATGTGTGTACTGCATACATACCAAGAGTCCATGAAGGCCAGAAGAGGGTATTGGATTCTCTGGAACTGGAGTTACAAAAAATTTTTAGCCATTGTGTGAGTGCTGGAAACCAAAGCTGCAAGAACGGCCAGTACTCTTACCTGCTAAGACATCTCTCTAGGCTCTGCCCTGTGCACATTGTGATGACCTGGCAGCAAGGTGCATTAAATATCACAAGAAGTTCAAAACCAGGAAAATGATGCTAGAGAGCCTAGAGGAAAGGGGTGATCTCCTGGAATGGGTATGGAATATAACTGAGTGGTGATAACCTCCTATGTATGAAGGATTCAGAACTACAGCAATAACTGCCTTCAATAATTGTCCAAGTTCAAAGAGACAAAAAAGGAAGAGCTCAGATGTTTTCAGTTTTATTAGAGAAGTTTACAGAAAGGCTACTCCAGGAAACCAGTGACAAGAGAAGAAGGTATTACCTGAAGGTAAATCAATGTTCTACTTTCACCAAGTAATTTTTGTTATAAAAAATGTTAGCTGGATAAAAATATGTGAAATGCCATTTTTGATGTTGTCATAAAGTTCTTGTCTAGTTCCAAATGTGTAATCAAGTTCCCAGATCAGCACTGTATTCCTATGGTACTCTGACTGGCTGTTGCCTTTAAAACTCATTATTAATGATGCTGGCAGGTTTTCAAAGCTTACCAATGTCTGAATGACTTATCCAGAGATTGTGATTTAATAAGGTCTAGAATGGTGTCTAATACGGTCCAGTAATTCCCTAAGGAGTCTAGTCCACAGTCAAGGTCAAATCTGGTAGAAGGATCAGGAGTTGTGAATTCCTGATGTTGACCTTTGGACAAAACACTGAGCATGAACTATACCCAGCAGGATATAAATACCTTTTGGGAGGCATCTCACTTCTTAGGTCTTTTATTAGCTACTTACAGAAAGAAACAGACCTAAATCCATTATTAAGAGATTGGTGACAAGTGTCAGGGGAAGGAACACCTACAGGCTGTTTGAAACTAAGCACTAAGATAGGAGAATTCTGCAGGAGGCTTTCGGGATGGGATGCCCACCCCAATGCACAGGGGAAAGACAGAGGAGGTGGTGGAAGAACACACTCTGTAAAAACTCTCACAATAACCTTAACTTTGTTTTTTCTTTTATCTTCCTCCTCCACTGTATTTTTTTAAAGAGAGAATGGAACTGACACTGAATATGAGAAGAGAAAAGTAAGGATTTAAGAGGCAAGGGCTATAAATATGGTGGTAAAAGGCACACGCTGAATATGTCATCTATTTAAAATACTTAAGTTCAGAGTTGTGCCTGGAAAATATGTAGTTCAGAGATAATGAACGGGTAAAGCAGACCTCTGGTTGCTTAGGCCATCCATCACTCTAAGCCATACAAGTTCACAAAGTCCCAGCTATTAATATAACTCACTCAATAAAGATGAACTTTTAAATGTAGAAATACTGGCCTATCTTGGAGCCTTTGCTTAATGTTATTTGTTCCTTGAATCTTATAGTCCAGAAAGCCTCATGATGAAGGCTAAATTGATCTCCTTAATAGACACTGCCAAGTTTTCCAAGAAGGGCCTTCTCATTCTTGCCCTCTGAACATTATTGCCCTCTGAATATTCATGTGTGGGATATTAAAAGAATTTTTATGCATATTATGATATGAAATATTATATAAAAGAAAGTATGCAGGCCTTTGACAACTAGCCGGTAAGAACTAGAGCAAATTAGTTTACTTTCTTAAACCTTGGTTTTCCTGTGTGGTAAGGAGGTAATTATTTCTATGTCTTCAGTTCATTTCAAAGATTAAATGTGAGCTCAACAATGCCATTCAGTAAGCAGGATTTAGTGGGCTACAATTAGAAACAACTAAATATTTTCTCAAGATTGCCTTTTAAATCTGGTCCGCTAAAATGCCCCTTTCTGTTTCTCAACAATAACTCAGTTGCATTTACAAACTATTTTTGCTACTTGACATTTAATAGCAAGTCTCATCTTGAGAAATCTAGTTCAGTCCTACATCCATGCTTCAATTCCTTCTGCGTTTGTCTGCCATCCAGATAAGAATAACCATTATTAGAAATCTGTCCTCCTCTCCTCTTGGCACTCTGCAACTTCTGAGTTTCAGCACCTTGATGGAGAAGAGAACGGAAGGGGTAAATGTCACAGTTACTCACTGCATGGGTCTCTATGATGGAGGCTCAAATGTTTGGGTTTCTGGGGTTAATGTGGAGGTCTCTTCAGGGTCCCAAAGAAATAATAACTACAGAAAGTAGTGAATAGCTTCTGAAGCTCCCCAAATGGCTCCTCCCTGAATGTAAACAAAGCCCACAATGACAAGTTTTCTGTAGATGTGAAAAAAACACATTTGTCCTCTCTTTGTAGAAAGAAAAAAATAAACTTGCTGAAGGGTTCAGCTATTCCATTGTTTGCATGCCCACATCTGCAGCACACATTAATTTGATTTTTTATTGACTTAGAAAATTGTGGTAAAATAAACATAATACAAAATTTACCCTTTTAACCAGTTGTAGGGGGACAATGAAGTGTCTTGAAATACATTCTAAATGTTGTACAACCTTTTCCTCTTCCCATTTCTATGATTATTTCCCAGACTGAATTCTATGTTCATTAAACACTCTCTTCTTTTACCCAAACTTCCAGCTTTTAGCCACAGTATTTTCTATTACTATTTTCTGTGAGTTTGTCTGCTGATAGGAATAGAGGCATGTGATATTTGATGTTTCATGTCTGGCATGTTTCACTTAGGGAAATACCCTCACTATTAATTCAAGTCATAGCATTTACCTTCTTTTAAAGGCAGAATAGAATTCCATCGTACCTTCATGTCTGCTTGTTTAATCTATTCATCCATAGATACAGATGCTTCCATGCTTTGAAAACTGTGATCACTGCTACTGTTAACATGGCATCTATATTACACACACACACACACACACACACACACACACACACACACCACACACACACACACTATATATTATATATATATATATATAATATATATAAACATATTTTATTTATTCATTTAGTCATCAATGGACATTTGGGTTGTTTTCATCTTCATTGTCTCTTAAACGCCAATTTAGATAAAAGTTCATGCCATAAGCATTGATAAATTTCTAGAGACATTTGTCAATGGTTTTCTTCCTTTGGTCCATCACATTTTCCAGTTTCGGTGTGGTTGACTAGCACTGGGTAGTGATTTGATCTATGTTTTCTTGGAAACAGTTGTCTTTAGGGAAGTCCTTGGTGATTCATGCTCTAATCAGCAAAAATTGCCCTACGTCAGCTAAATTGATACCTTATCTGATTTGTCTGTCAAAACTGGGGTGTGTAGATAAGGACATTGAGAGCTGGGGCCTGCCAAGCAGGACAGGACACAAATATCTATTGCAAATTTTGTTCTTGGGTATGGCTGCCATGGAGAGTGGCTAGACTGCCCTTGGCTTGGCTTAGTTCTCCCAAACCCAAGAATAGCTCATGCTTTTCATTGTCTCATGTAACTCAAATGAGGTGTGCAATTTTCCCACTTGCAATCAAATCACATGACTCTCACCTGTGTTCCTCTTCTTTGTTTTTTCTCTTCTTAAAAGTAAACAACAACAACAAATCCTCAGATTTAACTTCATATGCATCTATCAGTTTTATTCAAGGCCATGTAGCCTGCAGTCCTCAAGGCCAAAAGCACTGTAAAATCCTAGCTAAATTTTAGGAATTCAACTCACTGCTGGTCTTCGCATTGGCTCTCATCCAAACCCTGGGAGTTTAAGTTGACTTACCCTCTCAGTCATTTCTAATGAAAAACCCTCATGGTGCTCTGGTGGTGGTAATCAAAACCACAGAGCAAATATCAACAGACCAGGGCATGATCAGACTTTTCCAGAAGATTGGACTTCTAAAGCCGCCCAAAGCTTACCTGGAAAATTAGAATGTGCACAGTGTAATCCTCACTTTAGGGACTAGATACATTCACTCTTCCAAGGCTTCTAGAGATTTCATTCTCTGTTTGGTTGACTAAATCTCATACTTAACTGTTTCCGTATTTCAACCTTTTTCGGTTTACAGGGAATTCATCACACCTGTGGACTGAGAGTTTAGTAGTTTATGACTTTTGTTCTGTCTTCCTGTTACTTTTTTTTGTCGTTGTTGGAACACCCTGGGAAAGGCATATTACAGCAAGGCTCAGCCCTGCTGGTTGCAGGGCTTCCTGTGGTTTCGTCTATAAGTCAGTTGTTGGACTCCACAGCTCGCTTCTGTCTTCACTCACTTCATGGCCCCTTTGCAGTAAACAGGTCAATGCCCAGCATTGAATCCCTTGTTTCTCTCAGCTATTGCACTCTCTTTATTGGTCTACTGCAACCATGAAAGCTGGAGGCATGAAGAGCCCCTTGTCAATAATAATGATATCAGTACCATTTGCCAAGTGTCTGTCTGTTCAGGGCCTTTTACAGGAAAAGCCTTAAGCTCTGCCTGCAAACTGGGATTTTCTTAGCCCTGCATATAGGTGGGGAAACAGGCTCATGGAAGAGGCTTATGGGGTTGCTTAAAAGTACCAAGCCAGAAAGCAATGGGGCAAGGTTTCAAGCATGGGGCTTCTGAGATTTCAAAAACATAAGATTGTGAAGTGTGATTTGTAAGGACCAGGTCTTTTGAAAAATTCCATAGAATTCCCCAGCCAGGCAGGATGTCCTGGATCTGTGCCTACAGACAGTGTATACACACAAACCTTACCTGCATAGCTGTGTTCTGTGTAAATCACAGTGTCAGCCATCACTGCCTGTCTTACTGCTTGCAGGCCCCCAGTTACCACTGATGCTGTTTTATAAGCCTTACTCCCCCAGTCGATCCAGATGGAAATTTAGACATCTCCCTGACACAAAATGATTGATTTCAGAAAATAATTAAAATCAGGAAGTGACTGAGGTCTCAGAATAGGGGAAAAAATTCTCATTCTGTTTGGAAACACACATGAGTACCTTTCAAAATTTAAAATGACTTACATTCATATTCTTTTGGAGTCACAAGAGAAGGAATGTGATTTGCTGTGTATGCATGTGTCATTTGCCATGAAGCTGTCCCTTACCCAGGTTTTCCAGAGAGACAGTCACAATTCCTGGTCAGTGCCACTGGCTGTCATGTCTCTGCTTGCTTCCCTTGCCTTTCTGGTGGTGCACACTTCCTTCCTTTTCAACCCTGCCTTTCATTTGGACAATGAGAAAATGTAACATCAGCCTCCAGAGGTCTCCATGACCATTTTTACTTATGCCCACGATGATGGCTTTCTCTAAGGTGTCCCAGGACCCCACAGCTTTCCTGGGCCCTGTTTCCCACAGCATAGAGTATCTGATGACATCTAGCCTGAAGTGTCTGCTCTGAAGGACAAGCCACTGAAATTCCCTCTGCCTGACCTTCACTAACTTTGGAGTTACATTGCGCCTTTTCCCTCTCTGTCTGGCTTAATGTCTGTTGCTCTAGTGCTCCACCCAAATCCCAGCAGCTTGGTAGATGAGTACCAAGTCATCAGGTGTCTTTCTCTAGGACAGCAACTTCTTCCTTTGCCTTGGACTTCATCCAGAGCCCACAGTTCAATTTCTTATACTTTGTTTAGCTCCACATCATACTCCTCCCAGATGCTTCAGAGAGGACATCTTTCTCTACAGCATGGCACTCTTGTTTGATATTGTAGTTCCTGGAATATCCAGCACACTCCTTTTAATTAAAAAGTGATAAATTATAATTGTATGTGATTATGAGAGACACAGTAATGCTATGATATAGAGTGGAATAACTGGTTCAAGCTAATTAATGCATTTACCATTTTAAATACTTATTATTAATGCCTTTTGTCTACCTTAAACTTCACTTCCTTTGACCAACATCTTCCCCATGCTCCTTGCTTTCTTGCCTTTGGCAGTCACAATTCTACTCTGCCTCTATCAGTGGAGTTGCTTTAGGTTCTACCAATTAGTGAGAGTATGTGGTTTTATTTCTGCCTAGTATGCTTTCTTTCATGTAACACATTCTCCGTCAACATTGGATTTAATTGAAAAATAGTAATTTGAATTGAAACTGCTATTTACTGCATTGACATATTACTAAATAAGGGATAAGGAAGACTCTAGAAAGAGAGAAATGAAAATTTGCAGTAACAATAAAAACTGTCACTTAGATATCTGTGGTAGTTTAATCTTCCACATAACATGGAAATAACTTTGGACCTGTTTGATAATTGCAGATGTGAAGATTGCAAGACACAAAGTGTGTTGCTGTCTGAATAAATAGTGTTAATTTCTTCTTCATTCATAAAATTTGTCTTTAGCCAGAGCATTGCATTATTAGCTACATAAAAGGAATCTCTCCCTAGCAGTGTCCTTTTACTTTTCATTTCCAGGAATTTTCTGGTTAAATCTGGGGTTGATATACCACACAGTGGTGCTATTAAAACCTAGAAATTTTAAATAATATTTTCTTGGGTTTCCTATCATTTCTGCATGACCACAAAGGGCAGGACACTAACTTCTTCTCTGGTTTTGTATAGCCTCAAGGCATATACCTAGACAGGCAGATCATTTAGCACTTCATCAAATTGTCAATCCCTAAACATTGAAGGGAGGTGAGGACAAGCTGACTTCCTGTTAATGTGCATCTCATAATGAAACACCTTCTCTCACCAAATCCTCTCTGATGGCAGAGTTGATGCTGTGAAAACAACTCTACACCAACACTTTTGTATGTATGTATCTGTTCAACTCTCCTTTGCAATTCCTTCATGCACAAGGACCCTTCTTGGAGACACACCAAAGGATTTGAAACACATGGAAGATGACACCCTTTGGCTTTGCTATTTTTTTTTAACAGTTCAATGTTAGGTTGATGCCACTTTCAAATTTTGCTGACTCTGAGGGTTGACCTCACACAGTTGCCATCATTCAGATCTGTAGCTGCTGAAGGCAACTTGAAAAATGGCTCCAACAGAGACACATTGCTCTGGTAAGGTGTACAATGGTTACAATTTACTGAGAACACTGTCTAGACTAGTGACAATAGAACACATTTGCATTCCCAGCCTGTGTGAAAGGTCATATGTGGAAGCTTGAATTAATTGTCTTCAAATTTATATTTCTATGATGTCCTAGGGTCCATGGAGGATCATCACCTTGGAGACTGCCCAGCCTGCCTCTTGAGTGCAGCTCTAACATGGGATTTTCATCAGCATCCACCTCTTTTATGGTTTGGTGTTCTATTTCTCCACTTACTTTGTCTTTTCCTCTCCATGAGCAATGCCTCCCTAAGCCTCTTATATATTTTAGCAATTCTGTCATATGTTCTCCTAGAAATATTCATCTACTACAAACTTGTTGTATGATATATGTACAGCCCCTGACAGCAAGCTCTCACCACTCCTCAGAGCCTCTTCTGAGGCCATGAGATCCTGTTCATATTGTTAGGATTAACTGAATAGGGTTAAAAAAAAAAAAAAAAAAACCTCATAGCCAGCCACCTGATGAAAGTGTTTTTCTGGGCAAACATCAACAATGCTATCTTGATCAGAGTGGCTATGATGACATACAAAAAACATCCAAGAAAATTAGACAGGTTGACATTCCCTCATAGAAGGAAATGGTAAGGAAGGTCATTTAGTCTCCCCTCAGATTCCAGCCACTGCTCCCAGTACCCCACTCTTAGCTGTGTGCAATTCTTCCCCCAGCTACACATGGAAGGTGCTAGAGCATATAGAAAGTGGAATGTTTACTAAAGAGGGAACTCTGTCTGCGCAATGATAGGGAAGCCATCACCCATGCAAAGTAAGGTTTTTCAGTTTTGAGTGTCATCCATTCTATAAGTAACCACGCACACATGCTCCTGTAAGTAAACCCAATAAATTCATGTGCGCACCAAGGTGGCCTTGGAGAAACTACTTCTGTGGTCTGTCACTGCTGCCATATTGGGTGTGAGTATATGTTTGTTTGCATCTTCTTAGACATTAGGGCAACCCTATCCATTTCAACAGCAGCTATCTAAAGTTGCCTGGATCAGTGATTCCCTCTCATGGGACTTCAGCACTGAGACAGCTTGAGGCTGAGACTGTTGGATGATCACAGGCACTTATGAAAGACTGGTGTAGTCAGGAATGTTGTCTCCAAGTGGGGTGTGTACAAGCAGAAGAAACTGGTCCAAGAGAAGAGAAAGAGACCTGGAGAGAGCAGAGACAGGATTAGGGATTTAAATCTATGGTGGAAAACTTGCCTAGCCTGGCTATTTTCCCTAGTTTGCATGAGACCCTGGGCTAACCCTCAGTGCCCTTACAAAAACAGGGAGAGCAGCATGATTCCTGAGAACACAGTGACTTCTGAGTTTTGAATTGCAGCCTGTCCTTGTTTAGTTCAGATATACTTCATTCCTTGTCTTTAGATGGTCCTGAAGGACCACCCTTAAAATAGCTCTTCTTTTTACCTATGCTGCCCTGAGGCAATTTCTGTTCCTTTTAACAAAATGTCCTTTCACCAAAGCCTCTTTCTTCTTTCTGTCACCCTGGGTTCTGGGGCTCAGCCTTTTCTTCTCTATATCTCATCCACTCTGTCAGATGCTGCCATTTGACATGCTGGGAATGGTGTCAGTGGCTCATGTGTCGACTTTATAAATCAAGGTAATTAATAAATACTGCCCCAACAGACAGCCTTCCAAGCTACAGTAGCTAAGCTAGGTAAGATATACTCCTCCATCACCTTCAACCTGATGGCACTCAGGCTGCTCATCTCCATCCATGAGCCACATCACCTCTAATAAGTGGTTATTTTACTGTTGCCGAGGAAAGAAAAGCTAGCTGGAGAGGCCATAATGGCTTCCAATGGCACTGAGTTGGGTGTGGCATTTGCCACTTCAGTTCTGTTCATCATCCATTTAACCTCAGCATCCGGTTTCATCTTAACTGTATTGAAGTCTGAGAAAAATGTAACTAAAGAGAAAGACATTGAACACTAGTGACTAGCCATGTTTATGCTGGACTCTTATTTGCCTGCAGAGTCCAATGGTTTGGCTGCATCTGTGGATAATTGCTAGTGGAGGAGCTTGGAGGGACAGATGTATTATGGCTTACTTAAGGGGTCTTTAGACAGCATAGCTATTCAATGGTTCACACAGGGAAGGCAGGGGAAGGGCATACATGTCTCTCAGGGAGTAAGGTCTCAGGCCAGCCTGATCAAATATCTTCATCAGACCCAGGTAAGCTAGACTTCTAGATGCCCTAGTACACTTTCCCTATCATTCCGAACTACCAATCTCCCCATCATATTTGTTAAAAGAGAAAATAATAAACCTGGCTTCTCAGATCTTTTCTGACTTTTGTTATTCTAGAATACAAATGATGCAGAACATTCTGCTTTGTTACATGGCAGGTTCTATGTCTACTCAGAGAAATGTAAGCAACAGACAGGAAGTTGAAGTTCAGAAATATCTCCACCTAAGCAAATAGTTTAGTGGTTGCTTTATTTGAAGTGGATATGATCAGTTAATTGGCTGTCTGTGCTTGGCTGATGTCTTGATGTTGTGACTGGCTAAGATTCAGCCATTTGTAATAGAAAACTTCTGTCTTAGTCACTGTTCTACTGCTGTGATAGGATACTATGACTAAGACAATTCAATAAAAACACTTAGAGTTCTACATCTGGATCTGTGTTATTGACACTTAGAGTTCTACATCTGGATCTGCAGGCAGCAAGAGAAGATACAGGTACTCGATTGGGCTTTTGAAACTCTAAAGCCCAACTCCAGTGACATACTTCCTCCAACAAAGCCACACCTACTCCAAGAAGGTCAGACCTACTTCAACAATGCCACATTTCCTAATTACTTTCATTTAATGTCATTCCCTAATGATCAAGCATTTAATATTCAGACTATAACAGCAACTGTACTTACAAATTGAGTTAAGTTACAGTATAATGTGATGGAGAAACAGGCAAACTTAAAATATATACAGAGGCAGCTTTAGGTCACCTAAACCAATACACCTTACAACCTTATATGAGATGTGCAGTGGAAGGCGACTCTTAAACTTTGAATAGTTGTTTATCAGGACGGGAGAGTAAATGGTTACAAATATGGTCTCTTGTCCCCGAGTTGGAATCCTAGCCCTGTTATTTGATAGGTTCTTGAGTTTGGATCATAAGTTATTCATCCTCTCAGCAATTCCTTTTCCTCTTTTGTAAAATGATAATAATAATAATAATAATAATAATAATAATAATAATAACATTACTTGTGCCTTTGATGTGAGGATTAAATGGAAGAACCCATATACTGGTTGGCGTGTTAGGAGATTGAATAAGTATTCCATTTCTATCTGGAAAGTAACCCAAGCCATTCCACAAAATACAAGTCAAGTAAGGATCAAGTAAGAACAGCATTTCCCAACTTCTTCTCCAGCTAGTTACCCAATGATGTCATTCACCAATTCAACCTGTCTGACTGCTTTCCTCTCACATGTTCAATGATGTCTACTATTCTAGCCTGGTCCATGTTGTCCTTTTTTCCCTTACTGTGGAAGAAAGATCTGTCTAGGGTCCATTTGTTTCTTCATGTCCTTCCATTCCCTGTAATTTCTCAAGGACTTCCTCCTTCTACTCTTGGGCCATTAATTTCCCCATTATGTGGAATATTATTTTAAGATGTGGTAAATTTGTTTATGCTGTGGAACATTTATTTAATGATGCAAAGATGTGTTGCATTCTTTTATGTTGAATTTGTTTGACTCTGTGAAGCTGTGTTACTGTGCCTGACTAAAACACCTGATTGGTCTAATAAAGAACCGAATGGCCAATAGCTGAGCAGAGAAAAGATAGATGGGGCTGGCAGGCAGAGAACATAAATAGGAGTAGAAATCTAGGGGAGAAGGATTGAGGATAGAGAGAGAAAGAAGAGGAAACGAAGACTCCAGAAACCAGCCATCTAGCTACACAG
The DNA here is from genome assembly GCF_003668045.3 of Cricetulus griseus. Taxonomy (NCBI): domain Eukaryota; kingdom Metazoa; phylum Chordata; class Mammalia; order Rodentia; family Cricetidae; genus Cricetulus; species Cricetulus griseus. The sequence goes on from NC_048597.1 coordinate 164,173,500, forward strand.
CAAGCAATGGAGTAAGAAGTAATGAAAGGTATACAGAAATAGAGAAACATAACAGCCCAGAGGCAAAAGGTAGATGGGATAATTTAAAGTTAAGAAAAGCTGGCTAGAAATGAGCCAAGGTAAGGCCGGGCATTCATAAGTAAGAATAAACCTCCATGTGTACATTTATTTGGTAGCTGGTTGGCAGGCCCCCAAAAGAGCCAAAAACAGCAAAGAGTAAATAACAACAACCTATCTATGCTTCTATCAGTATTTTGGAAAATAACTAGTTTTATAGAAATGCAGTTTTCACCCTAAACCAAAGATTTCCTTTGGTTATTCATTTCTTTACCCTTCCTTGTTAAACTTTCATCAAATTGTCCCTGTTGATTGTATCTATTTCTAATCCTCCTAGTTACAGATTATGTAGGCTTTTGTCTTTGCCATATTACGCAATTGCAAAGCTCACCAGGATCTCAGTGTTGGTAAGTCTAATGGCTATGTCCCATGCAGTACATGTGACAAACACACTCTGTGCCGAAGCTCTTCCTTCCCTTGGTTTCTAGAGTGAAGCATCTTTTTGTTTGCATCTCACGTCAGTGCTCACTCCTCAGGTGCCTCTGTGGAATGCCTCTCTTCCTCCCAAATTCTGGGTGACAAAGGAGTGGATTAGGGCTCAATGAGCATCAATCCTCGGGTGTCTCATTTATCAGATCTGGTGTGTGTGTGTGTGTGTGTGTGTGTGTGTGTGTGTGTGTGTGTGTGTAGAGAGATCAGAGGATAATGGGTGTCTTTTCTATCCCTCTCTATTGTCTTGAGACAGAACCTCCCACTGAACTGCAAGGTTGCCTTTTTCAGCTAAGCCACCTGGCCAGTACCCACTCAGGATTTGTTTGTCTCCACCCTGAGTATTGGGTTTATAGGTACTAGCTAGTTCTGAGAATCCCCCACCTCTTCTTTCTGAGACTGGAGTTACAGGCAAGCTACCCACTTCACATTTATGTTGATGCTATGGACCTGAACTCAGGTTCTCTGGAGTACACAGCAATTACCTTAACCACATAACCATCTCCATTGCCCTACTCAGAATCTTTTTGTAATATTTGTTTTTATTTTTTTACATGTGTGCTTGTCTCTCTGTGTGTATGCTAAATGGGAATCAACCACTAACATGGGAGTTGGGAACTGAACTCAGGTCCTCTAGAAAGAACAATAAGTAAGCACTCTAGAACACTGAGCCATCTCTCCAGTCCCCTCCCTGTAGGGGGGAGTAAAGAAGTACTGTGTGAACATGTGTTATTGACATAGGCCTTGTTAAGGATATGTCAAGAAACAATACCTTAGTCCCATGGAAGAGGCAAAGCCTTCCCTGGGTGAGGCTTGGAGTGTTGGCAAAGTCTCCCTCTGGTCTGAGTGCACGTTGACAGTGTGTACAGAAAATGTCCAACATAACCTTCTCTCCTCCCTGCAAGCCTAATATTTAGGGCCTAAGGACTGCTGCCCTACAGATTATGTAAGCCTGCTTCCTTATTCATGTGTGCATGATATAACCCTGTCTCCTTGGTTTTCTGTGTACTACAACCCCACTTTCCTGTTCATTTGTATATAGTAAACATGCTGAGCATCCAGGACTGCTGTGGCTTTTCCATTTGACAGCCCATTCTACCCGATCCTAGCTTTTCTGTGTCTGTATCTGCATGTCTATCATTTCTTTTTTTTCTTTATTTCTCTTAGTCGGGGTCTGGGACCCAAGCTGTGCAAAGTATGTGGCACCACCCAGAATATTGAAATGTGGAAATTCTGCATATTTAATTTCCATTAATGACTAAGTCAACACATATGTCTTGTGCCTTAATTCAAATGTATGTTTCTCAGTGCTGTCCTTCACCACTTTAACTGAAATGCCTGTTCTCTTTCCCTGCCAACTCTGCATTATTATTTTTTATCATGGCACTAACCAAATATTTATGTATCATTTGCCTCCCCGGCATGCTCTCCATACAGGTAGAGAATGTGTCTATTTTATCTGCCATGACATCAATGACTTGTGCTGTGTCATCTCTCCTTGGGATCTTTCCTCCCTCTGATTCTTCTTGTTAAATCCACCTTATTCTTAATAGCCCTATGTATTTTACCCTCCTTTGGGAATTCTTCCCTAGGACAAGACCTGTCACCATTCCTATGGGCTCATTTAACATCTTTATAATCCTTTGCATGGCAAACACTTGCCTGGCACAATTGTCTTCCAGCTGCACAATCCAGGTTTCAGCTTCTAGCATGTGCTTTGCCTCAGTGTGAGCCATTTGCCCAGGATGAGAACTTCATCTCTGTTGTTAGAAAACACTGCATCCCCTTTCCATGGTGGCAGGATGTTGCCTCTACCTCTTCCTCCTGATGTAGCTGGCTAGCCCCTTTCCAGGCCCTCTTGACAGAGCTCAGGCATCCTGCCCCTAGAGAAGCAGAGCTCTGCTTGCCCTTGAGCAGCAACCACCACATCAGAGGCTGCAAAATGTCAGCTCCGTGGTGCTGTGCAGGTGGCAAAGAGCTTCTTGGATAATAACTTGTAGCTACTGTGGCTTGGATTAGAACAGTCATTCTTTTTCTTTTTGTCCATCAATTTTTCTATTATCCTCAAGACTGAGCGTGAAACATGCACTGGAACACATCCTCATTGATTCAACCCCTGAAAATATATTGGCATTAATAACATGAAACTCTAAGGCACCAGGCATAATAAAAACAACTGATTGCAAACATAATGTGTCTCAGAATATTTTTATGCAGTAGCTCCATGCATTTCATTGCTGTTAATTACTAAGCCAGCAAGTGGGGGATCCAAGCACTGTATCTTTGAGCCATAGAGCCACCTTTATTTGGTACTTATGTGATTATCCAGAGGAAATAATTTGACCGGTTATTGCTAACAGAGTTTAATTTGATGCAAAATAGAGCAAATCTGTTGGCAATGACTTAAGTCACACAGAGTTGAGACTTCAAATGGCTCAGCTAAGGTCACTTAGAAGTTATTTGTTTAGGGCTGTTTTCATATTGAGTCTTTTTGCTAAGTTTCAAAAACCAGCCTCCTTGAGATCTGTCTGTCTGAACTCAGCTTGTAATATTTCACACTTAGACTCCTTGGCTAAGGGAGAAGAAAAGAAAGCTTTTTGTTATTGGCTACATGTCATGGCCATGTTTTTACCCTGACAAACAGTATTAGCCTGATCACTTCTGTGATTCTATATCTCAAGAAGAGTGAAGTCTCAGCCTCTGGCTGGTGGCTCTCACTAGCATACATGATGTCAAAAACCACCATTTCAGAATGAATGGAACAAGGAGATTACAAAACTTATGGATATATTTAAGAAGAATGGAAGTCTAGATTCCAGTAACCTCCAACTAACTACTAGTGATCTGGTTTGTATTTCTGGGCTTGTATAATCGATGTCTCCAAATTCGGAATGGCAAGTGTGCTTAGGATATTAGGACAACACTAGCAAAATTTTAGGATAGGAGAAGAGCAGGAGTGAACGGGATAGTTGAGATGGGCGAAGGACAGAGAGGGAGAGCAAGGAAAGAGAGATCTTCACTGAGGGAGCCATTATGGGACTAGCGAGAAACCTGGCACTGGGAAAATTCCCAGGAATCCACAAGGATGACCCCAGATAAGACCCTAAGCATCAGTGGAGAGGGTGCCTGAACTGACCTTCTCCTGTGGTGATATATTGTTTACAATTTATTAAAGCCACTGTAGATCAAAATAGCAAAGTAGCCAAACTAGTTAGCCAGAGAAGCCAGGCACACAGCTTTAATCCCAGGATTCAGGAGACAAAGGCAGATGAATCTGAGTTCAAAGCCACCCAGGGCTACATGAGATTGGATCAGTCTAAAGAGAAACAGAGCTCACACCTTTAATCCCAGCATTAGAGAGGTCTTCAATAGTCACTCTCAGGATTAATGTCCAGCCACACCGAGAAGAGGCAGCAGTCTGAGGCTTGTTGAGAGCTTGTGGAGATAGGATTAGCCCTATCAGCCTGAGGTAGAGGTAAGATCTACTGGCTTTGTTGCTTTGCTTCTCTAATCTTCAGCTTGAAGCTTGAACCCAAATATCTGTCTCTAGGTCTTTTATTTATCATGCAACATTCTCCTGTAATCAGATTGATGACTACCTGTATCATCATCATAGAATCTTCATCCAGTAACTTATGGAAGTACATGCAGAGATCCACAGCTAAGCACTGGGCTGAGCTCCCAGAGTCCAGTTGAAAAGATGGAGGAGTGATAACATAAGCAAAGGTGTCAAGACCAGTTTGGGGATACACACAGAAACAGCTGACCTGAGCTAGTGGGAACTCACTGACTTTGGACTGACAGTGGGGGAACCTGCATAGGACCAAACTAGGCCCTCTGAATGTGGGTAACAGTAGAGTGGCTTGTACAGTCTGTGGGGCCACTGGCAGTAGGACCAAGATTTATCCCTAGTGCTTGAACTGGCTTTTTGGAGCCCATTTTCTTTGAAGGAATACCTTGATCAGCATAGATATAGCAGTGAGGACCTTGGTCCTGCCTCAAAGTAAGGTGCCAGAGTTCATTGACTCCCCATGAGAAGCTGTGGCGTCCACCCTTGACCAGCAAGAACGACGCAACACCGAGGAATCTTCTTTACACAGTTTAATCGGGAACCTTGATTTACAGTGAATGGCGGCCCCGGGTAGAGGAAGACAGAGCCTGATATAGTCTATATCTACCAATCACCTAACCCTACGTGGTGCACCAGGATAGGTTGTCTCCAAGCAGAATTAAGAGGATACATAGCCTTTACCAAATTAGGAGTTGTTTACCACAGAGAGCACTCGCTGTCGGACTGGCGGAAGGCAGAAACCAGCGCCATCTTTTGGGCGCAGTACTTTGCAGCTCCCAACAGGAAGCCTTACCCTCTCTGAAGAGTGGATAGGGGTGTGGGAGAAATAAGGAGATAACAGGAGAAGAGGAGGGAGTGGGAACTGGGATTGGTATATAAAATAAGAAAATATTGTTTTTAAATAAATGATAAAAAGAAAAAAGATGCATTATCCTTAAATAAAAAAGAAAAAAATGTATTTTAGTCAATTATTTTATCATAAGTTCTCTTATTTTTATATTCCTGTCATATTTTGGACACTTTTATTTTCATCCCGTAACTAATATTATTATGGAAATAACCATACCCATGAATATTCACATATTTTATTCATTACTTAGGATATTCTTGTGAATAATTTTCCTGCTAATTGCATGAACATTTTAAAAATCTCATCAAGTTATTGCAAAATTACTTTTAAAAGAGGGTTGAACCCATTTAAATTCCCTTTGTTAGTGTGTCACATACAGTTTAAAATATTGTGGATAGAATCAAAGCTTTTCAATTAGGATATTTGTTAATATTTCATGTAAAAAGACATTACCCTGCTTCTACTAGCTTTTAAGTAGTTTCAGAGAATATTTTCTCAACTATTTATTTAGTAATTGTTGACTCTGTGTGGCTTATCTTATTATGTCCTTTGCTTTTTTATCTTTTAGACCTATGTTTGCCCTTTCAATGTCTATAATTTGATGTAAAAATTTGTTTGGTGCAAAATTCTTAGAGCTTATTTTTGCTTATTTTTCATATGTATTTTAGTCATGTTGCTCTTTATTATTGTGCTTTGGCATTAAATATTTATGTAATTGAATCTGTTGATTTTTCATACTTTTCTTACTCCTCTGAAGATGGATATAATTTTATAAGTCCATGTTCTATTGGTTTTCTTTGATTAGCAGCACTCCATATTTGCCTTTTTAATCATGTGGAATTTATTTTGGCAAAAGAGCAAAACGATTATTTCGCATTATGCAATCTTATTCTTACATCAATTATTAAAGAACCCAAGATCATTTTAAATGCCCTGCTGGCAGGGTTATAATTTGGAATCTCATACAATATGCATTGTTGAGACAGGTAGTTTTCAGGGGAAAGAAAATGAAAAATAGATATGGCATCATTTTGGTAGGAGGACTTAGCACTCTGGCAATCAAGAAAGGCAGAGGCACCTTGGGACCAGCTACCCTGGCATTTCACAATGACCACTTAGCACTATACTGGGAACCTCTGTTCTCTTCCCTTCCTTTTCCTTCTTTTGCTATCAGTCTCCTTTGCTACCCTTTGCTTGGTGCAGCACCCTTGTTCTTTTTCTCTTGCTTTTTCTCTAATGCTCTGTCTCCCTCCATTCTTGCCCTTCCTTGTTTCATTTGTTCTTATCTCTCTTCCATCCATATCTCCACCAGAAGAACGAAAGCACCTATCTCTGGAGAAACATACATCTCTAAATCAGTTGCCAAGAATAATCTCAGCACAAACTTACAAATTAAGCAGACATAAATTCAAATCCCGTGACCACCTTTGCATGCAGGGAATTCAGTTGCTATAATTTTGCTGCATAGTTTAACTTCAAACAATATGGTTTAAATATCAAGCACCACATATACTGACTGTGAATAATTCAATAAAGTATAAATTTCACTGCTAGCTCCTCAGTCCACATACACAAATAACAGGTGGGTAGTATGACCAGTGATCAATCCCATTGACCATGACTTTCAAAGACTATTGTTCACGGAGAGATAGTGAAGTGCATAATTGTGTTGCCTCCTCATCTCCTGATAATAAATCTGAAAGACACCTTCTAAAACTGGATAATTCAGATAGCGAATTGACCATGAAAAATGTCAGACAAGTAGAGTGAAATGAAATTCAAACCATAAATAATTGAAATTATAGGAGGAAGGGTCAGCCATGGGTATTCTGATGTTGACATCATTCAGGAGAGACTCCAGATGCTAGTGTTGAAAGAATTCCTGAAGGCGAATAGGACAGGAAATGAAGAAAGTGGTCATGATGGAAGCTATGATATCCCAGAAGGTCATCATCAAAGGGACTCAGGGTGTGACACTTTGCAGCATTAATTGAATAAAGGACAAGATGTTAGAAGACCATGAAAGCACAAGCAAGAGAATGAGCATTCCCATGGCACATTCACAGTCTATGTTGTAAGTTAATTGATAAAAAGGCAATCAGTGCTCAAACTACTATCAGTAACTTTAAAACTGATTCATGCTTTTTATGTTATATGTATAAGTACTTGCACGCATGTATTGATTTGCACCGAATATGTGTCTGGTACCTGTAGGGCCAGAAGAAGGCATTGGATCCGTTGGAACTGGAGTCACAGAAGTGTTGTGAGACACCATGTGGGTGCTGGGAACTGAACCCATATCTTCTGTAAGAGCAGCAAGTGTTCTTGACTGCTAAGCTATTTCTCCAGCTCACCCCCATTAATCAATTTTTAATGGCAAAGAAATAAACCAATTTAATTTTCTTAAACTTTACTCAATATTTATTCATTTTACAAATTTTCATTCATATATGCATTTATAAAAGTTACAGAATTGTTTTATTTTAAGAAAAAAATCCCATTTATTTGGAAGACTGCTTTGCATGTTTTAGCTTGCTTGCCTGTTATCACAGCAGGAACTACCAAGTAAAGTGAGCACAGTCAATCTGAAAGTTTTCTCAGCATTAGTTTTCCCCTGTGAGATAAGTAACTTAGAGGATGGTTATGAAAGTTAAATGAAGTAATGCATAAAAAGTTCTTGGAGCAGCTGTTGATCAGTAAACTTTAAATTAAAAGTTTCTGCTATTAATATTAATATTATTACATGCGACCACCAAGCAAAGGCATATAGAACAATTCTGCCATGCTAATTTTAATGAAGCTTTTACTGTTTAAAGCATCTACGACATACCAGAATTAAATAAAAAAGACAATGAATTTGAAAAAAGAAAAAAAGTAAATATTTTTCTAGTCACCATGAAATGACACCCACAAAGATGCCTCAGCGCCGGTGGAAAACAATTTTACTAGTAAAATGAAATGTAAACACCCACAGCTGAAGAATTATCTGGAGAAGGAGAAAAGATAAAAGTGTTCCACCCTTCTAATTTCAGAAAATTCAAATCTTCTTTGTTAAGCACTTCATTTTGATTTACTTTTTGAACAGAGCAATTCACTTGTAGAGAGGAATCAAGAAGCTATTATTAAAAGCATGAAGGAGTGATGGGGGCTGAGTCAAATCAACTGGTCTCTACAGTCTCACTAGAGAAATTCTTAATTACTATCTGGTGTACCCCACTTCCCTACAGAGGGTTCAGTGGGCACAAGGAACCTTTAAAATCCCTGTCTCGTCATCCAGTGTTAGCTCTTTCCCTCGCTACAATTTCTTATAATAAAGTATATACACTTGATTTACTCTTTTTAATGTTTTCTATGTTTTAGTATGAAACGATTACACTAAGGAAAAAATGTGAACACCTTAAATGAATAAAAACCAGGCCTTCCATAATGCTCTCCTCAGAGTCAGATTGAGTTGGTACCTACAGCCAATGAACCAAGTCCAAATTCCCCAGAATATCATGAAGTCCTATATCTTACATTGCATTCCTACATATCAGTCCACTAATGGCTTTTCTGTCTTCCAAACACACAATACTCATTTCTGATGTAGTGTCCTTGACCTTTCCCAGTTAATGTTTGCTGGGAGTGGAGTTTTCATTTTCTTCAATGGTATAGCCAACAAGTTGCCCATGTTCATGCAGACAACTACACTTAAATCTGCTAGGTCTCTCTCTCTCTCTCTCTCTCTCTCTCTCTCTCTCTCTCTCTCTCACACACACACACACACACACACTCTCTCTCTCTCTCTCTCACACACACACACACACACACACACACACTCACACACACACACACACACAGAGTTAGGACATCAAAGTAGGAGGTAGCTTGTTGAGGAGAAGGAGGGAAGGAGGATAACATAGCATATCAAGAGGTGCAAATGGCCAAAATTCACTATATACATGTATGAAATTATCAAAGAATGAAGATAAAGAATTTATTAAGTGCCCTCCTATTAGTTCTTGGTCCAACTATTGCTACCTTTAAAGATTAGCTTAGGCCCATGCTTCCAATGAGTTGGAGCTCTAAAGCAGTTTGAGCTCCTAGAACATTAGCAAGCACTCTTCTGTATGTTTTCATTTATTTCACAGATACGGCCCACTTAATTTGCTAGAGTAACCTTTGAAGGCAGAAGCAACACCTTGTTCATCTGTGTATTGCATACTACACAGTAGAAGCTCAGGAAATAATCATTGAGGTTGGGAGTATAGTTCAGTTTATGTGTGCTGACCTAGTACCTACAGGCTCTGGGTAGTCTCCAAGAATGCTTTTCTGAGATTTTAGGCTAAATTTAGGGTATACATGTGTACTCCCAATATCTAGAAAGCAACTTCAAATGATAATTTGGTCTACACAGTGACTTCCAGGGCAGCCTAGACTAGAAAGGGAGACATTTCTAAAAGAAAGGAAGGAAGAAGGGAAGGAAGGAAAGAAGGAGGGAGGGAGGGAAAGAAAGAGGGAGGGAAGAAAGGAAGGAAGGAAGAACCATTAAGTAAATGTGGAAAACAGTAAAGTATGCTCTAGGATTAAGAAAAATACTGTTTGGATCTATGGTTCAGTCAGTAAAATGCTTGCTATATGAGCATATGGATCTGAGTTCAGATACCCAGGAAAGATGTAAAACCCAGGTGCAATGGTTTATGGTGTATATCTATAACACAGACCTGTGGGGAACAGGGGGAATAGACAGGTCTCTGGATCTTATTGGCTACCCAATATAGATGATTCTATGGATTTCCACATCCAATGACAGGTGCTATCCCCGAAAACTAAGAAGATATTCAGTGTTTATCTCTGGCTTCTGGTGTACGTGTGCACCTGCATACACACACACACCCAGAGGGAAAGAGGGGAGTCAAGAAGAAGGAAAGGGAGATACAAGGGAGAGAGACAGAGACAGAAGGACGGGAGGCAGGTAGGGAAGATTGCTTAGCCTGTTTTTTTTTTTTAATTTTCATATCAGAAAACATGCCTGCCCTAATCATTCTAAGAAAATCCATTCTACATCTCTTCACAGGCTTCCCTGAAGACAAATTTGTCAGAGGAATTTATTAATAGGAAGCTGGGAAGCTATTACATGGCATATCACCTGCTTCTTCATGTGAGTGTTCAAGGAATTCATACTGTTTTTAGACAGGCTTTTTTGAACTCTGCACCACAATGCAGGCCAAAGAACTGAACTGCTTTTTATTTTGAATTATTTTATGGCATTACAGAGTCAACTGTAATGTAAAGTGTAATCCATTTTTGTCCTACACAATAAAAATAACTAGCTGCAATATTTTATCTGAATTGATTAACTATTTTTATATCATATACATTCGGCATAAGCAGTCTCCAATCAGCTAATTCAAAGCAATCTCACCAGTCTAAAATTACTGTGGCAGAGTGAGCAGAAGAGCAAAACTGGAGCAAAAGTACTTCTCTGTAAGTGATACACACACACACACACACATACACACACACACACACACACACACTATATATATATATATATATATATATATATATATATATATATATATAACACACACATGTATGTCTCTCCATACATCTCCATGGAGATATATAATATCTAATATATTATGTGGATGTAATGTATATATATGGAGGAGAGAGAGAGTATTTGCTTTTCAGTTGTTTTTGAAAATAGTGTGCTTATAGACATAAGCAAAAACAAAATTTCTGGAAGGAAATTTCTTAAATAAATTTGATCTTCAAGAGAGAACATCAGACAGATTTGAAAGCTTAAATCCAGGTCCCAAGGGACCAATGGGTGTAGTCAAAAGGCAAGAAGAGACTACGGGGACAGTATCCATCCAGAGTGGAAAGCTCAGTCATGTGCAATTTTTTGATCTCTCTCATTTTAGTAGTTTTTCATTAGCATCAACAAAGATAGGAAAGGGGCTCTTCAGAGCTTTCTGAAGCTACATTTATTTGCATTAGTGCTATTGCTTTTGATGAGCCAATATAGCAAAGCCATAATGAGATACCAATTTTGTCATGAAGTGTCTTTTGTCCTAAAACATTTTCAATGTGTCAATCAGTCAAAACCGTTCAGATGATGGCTGCCAGCCGTTGCATATCCACACCAACTGTGGCTGAATTACTCAGCTGTTGGCCAACTTCATGGCAGGAGAGTTACTCCATGTGTCCTTCTGAGTCATTGTCAAGGGTACTGGTTGGTATGCCCACTGCATGCCAGCCATGAATTAAGCTCAAGGCAGTGAAAAAAGAAGGAGAAACCGTTCGCTGTGTTCAATCACTGTAGATTGCAGGGGCTGGCTCTCACTTAAACAGAAAGTCAATTGTGACTTGAAAAGAGAAAGAAAGAAAGAAAGAAAAAAAGAAAGAAAGAAAGAAAGTGATTTTTGTCTTCATTTTTACAGGGTGACTGTCTGTGCACACAGGGCATAGAAGTTTCAAAAAGGCATTGCCACTATTCTGAGGCCCTTATTTGACAGGTGTAATGCAGATAGATTGAAAACATCTTTTTCTGCATTTTGGGAGTTTCCGTACACAGCTTCTCTGATTTATGAAGCCCTTCCAGGCCTTGTGTCTACAGCACCCGACCCAAGAGGTTTCTCTTTGTTAGTCTGGAGTGTGCCTCATGAAGATAGGACCACTCTGCTGTGAAGGTCAAAATATGTATCACTCTGCCTATGACCATACTCACAAAGAACCAAACTGGGATTCTGGAATGACCCAGCAGTTCTTGAGCTGTTGCTTGGCATGCATGCCTACTTCCACAAAGGAAATCCATCAGTGCTGGGCTCATTCACAGTCATTTGGTGCATTGCAGTTCTCCAGCAAGACCACGCAGCCCTTCACTTATGGAGCTCTTTGCAGAGACTGATTGCAATGCAGAGATGGTACTGAGTATCTCTGCAGAGCATAAAAATAGCAGCAATAACCTTTTTAATTACAAGAAAGACTAATGCACTGACTGTGGAAATCACTGTAAAGAATGCCTGTGTTGTTCCTGCTCAGAAAGAGAGTGTCACAGAATACTAGTAGTCTCTTTGCTGGTGCAGTGGACGGGTTAGGGGCTGCAGGAAGGGAGTGCTCAGCCAGAATGTAGGAATTTATGATGCCAATGAAGCCATCCTAAAAAGGAATTGTAAAGGACTGAAACCTAGCAATGTGTCAGGACCAAAGCATAGCTGGATGCCATCCTAAGGTTGAGAGCCAGGCAGGGAAGAGCCTCTGAGGCATAGGTGCTCCTCATTTTGTGCAAAGATGTGTGGCCAAATGTGCTAGATTTACTTTTTATGCAGGTAAAAATAAACAGCTTAGGTGTGAACAAATTCCATTAGAACACGGAATTAGAGTGATCATGTAGCAACTGCAGGGAACAGGTGACATTGTCTATCATACCCCAGCAAGCAGGTAATCCTTCTTTGTTGCTTGCATGGTCTCCACTCCCAGACTTTATTGCTCACTCTTGAATACTTGCCCCCTGCTTTTATTTTTATTTTATTTTACTTTTATCACACACACTGTTCTTGGGCAATTTTGACTGTGTCTGGTAGTTTCATTTAGCATGCAGGAGTTGATGGCACATCATAGGTATTTGAGTCATGGTTCCTTCACTTACAACCTCCAATGACTGAGATAATGTCTTATTATTTCTGAACATTCCAGCACCTACCTTGTCAAACTAGTGTAAGAATAAGGTAGTGTGGAGGGAGGGAAGGGAGTGCCTGCACACAGGTCACTCAACAAATACTAGCAGGCATGGCCATCAATAAGCATGAGTCTTAGGAAAAAAAGAAGCCATGATCAAAGAGGATAACCTAAACAATTTTGGAGTTATATAACAGCTGTCAATGGGTACTTGACAAATAGCATTTACTACAAATTGGAAATGAAGCTAATCCTTCATATACTGATTGGTGGAATCCTTAGGCAATCCTAAAAATACAATTAGCGTCATCTGAAAGAATGCTTACGTCTCTTGCCAACATGCACAATGCTGAGAAGTGGCAGCCTGGGGTCTCAATCAGTCAGGGGCAGTCTGCCTCCAGAGTCTCTCTTGGGGTACTGTTAGAAAGCCTCCATAGTTGACAAATCTATTTAACTTTGTGTCGTGTCTTTGCTGTGTAGCTAGGCTGTACTTCCAAAAGTGGAGCCCCTGCCATAACCAAGACAAGTGAAAGAATTACTTTAGAAGGGAGTTGTCTCCATTCAATTGCTCTCCACAATATGTTCTGAGACAAGATCTCTCATGGAAAATAATACTCATCAATTCAGCTGCACTAGCTAGCCATGTAGCACCATGGATTTGCCTGTCTTTACCTTCCCTGGTTTTGGAACTACACATGCATGCTTTCTTGTCCAGCTTTTACTTGCCAGCTAGGCATCCAAATTTAGATCCTCATGCTTGCATGACAAACTCTTTATTGACTGAGACATATATATCCTCAGCTCTCTTCTGTTACTGTTAAAGCCCTTTTCTCATGGGAAACTTCACTGAGTTTTGCTTTCAGATCTGTGTGCTTTTGCAAAGTGTGTGTGTGTGTGTGTGTGTGTGTGTGTGTGTGTGTGTGTGTGTGTGTGTGTGTGTGTGTGTAAAACACCCTACTGACCAGTGAAGTAACCATTAGTGATTTGTATTAATTTAAATGTAATTTTAAAGTAATTAAGATTAAATAAAATGCAGCATTCAGGTCTTCAGTCACACTCGACACATGCAAGTGCTCAGTAGTCACACACTGGATTGCACAAACACAGGACATTTTCATCAGAACATAAATCTGACTAGGCTGTCTTCTGGAGTTCCTTCCAGTTCCTAACCTCAAGTGCCTCCAGATTCACACTCATTTTCAGGTTTCCACTCAGAGTCACACAGTTTACAAAGCTTTGTTTAATGTTTTCCAATAACCTATCTCCTGTGATACCTGTCCTAGATTTCTGTTATAGAACATGTGGATTCTTTGTAGATTTTTCATGGCTGTTATCCCCACATGGGTGTTAGGAACATGAGAAAGGGCACTAGGTATTCTCACTTCTGTATCTTTTTATTCCTTTTTATTGGTTATAACAACAATGTTTGGAGGAAAGAATGGCTTGGGACTACAGACAATGGTCTGACTATTGCATGACCTCAGTTTCCTTAGTCTTCTGTATTGCTGATGACTCTTTAGTGAAAAGGGAAGAGAAAGGTGCCTACAGTTTTCATGGTGTTCCATAGGGATATAGAGGAAAGCAGAAATGCACCTTTCTGGACCTCTGGTTCAAGAGACATGCTGGGCTCAGGTGACCTGACTTCATCATTGCCTGAGCATCTTCCTTGCTCGTTGACAGGTAAATGTGAAGGTGGAACTGATAAAGCCTGCTAATTACACCTTCAGCCCACATCCTTCTATCAATATGTCATAATTGTGCCTCATCTCAAATTCTGCAGCCCAATTTATACAGATTTTAGAGGTAAAGGCATCTATGGGCATGATACCAATTAACTTCTGAACATGCCTAAAATCCTTGAAATTTTCCAACAAGACAGTTTAATTTTGAGACTAATAGGTTACAATGTATACCATCAACAGTTTGATACTTTTAAAATTTATGTTTATGTTCATCAAGAGACCTTTTTACAAATTCCTATAAAGCCATCAATATCAAAGCAAACTGACAATGAAAGCTTAACTATTTAAGAAATTACAAGAAAGAATAATTGACTGAACCTGTGTCAATTCAACATGAGGATATGAGAGAAGGTTATAAATAGAGTGTTAAAAGTTATGAAAATTCTTTTTGACCCAGGCCAAATCTATCTGACAGGTTTGAGGGGCGGTTCACTGTACATAATAAGTGGGATGATGAAGATGAGATAGACCAATCCAGATGAAAGTGACAGGGGCATCAGTGTTCAAATCTCCATGGATTCCCAGGCTACCCTGAGATAATTTGGTTGGAGGCTGTCAATAGGCAAATACATGAACTAGGAACATTAGGTTGCTCTTCTTAATTAACAAAGCAAACTACAGCATTATACATTTCCATAGAATGTACTGGAGTTAAAAAATTCAATTAATATTGAATTTTAGTCTGTAGACCATTCACAGGAAAGTTTGTAAGAACATAAGTGATTTCATTAGTTCTTCCAGTTGCTGCAACAAAGCACTAATGCCCATACAGCTTAAAATGACAAAATTTTATTCCCTTGTAGTTCTGCAGGCTGGAAGTCAGAATCAGGATCTGTGCAGGGATATTGTCTTTCTTCCAGTGTCTGGTGTTGGCATCCCTAGGCTTGAAGCTGCATAAATCCCATCCCTGTCATGATAACCATGTAGTATTATTTATCATGCACTTTTTTTTGTTTTTTTTGAGACAGGGTTTCTCTGTGGCTTTGGAGGCTTTCCTGAAACTTGATCTTGTAGACCAGGCTGGTTTCAAACTCACAGAGATCCGCCTGCCTCTGCCTGGCAAGTGCTGAGATTAAAGGCGTGTGCCACCACTGCCTGGCTATCAGCTTAATGGCTGTGAAAGTTCAAAATCTATACACCAAGGTGTTGATTTAAAGCTCCCTTTCAAAGTCTCCAGGGCTAATCAGTCAAGACCCACCAGGATGAGCCCAGCTCTCATGTCTCATCTAGCATTAGCTGTTCACTGGCCTTCTGCTCATAGACCTTGGAGACACGAAGGTGATTTGGTCTCAAAGCATACAAAACCAGTCAGCATTGTAAATGCCTTCCACTAATTTCTTTTTAAATTTTAATTTAATTTAATTTTTTTGTGTTCATTGGTATTTTTCCTGCATGTATATCTGTGTGAGGGTGCTGAATCTGGAACTGGACTTATAGACAGCTGTGAGCTGCCATATGGGTGCTGGTAGTTAAACGTGGGTCCCCTGAAAGTGCAGCCAGTGCTCTTAACCACCAAACCATCTCTCCAGCCCCCCACCCTACACTTGTTTCTTTTAACCTTAAATGAAGTATAATTGGGGGCAGTCTTTGAATCCCTTTGCTTTGGGGTATGTTACTGTATTTCACAGCCTCACCAAGTGAAATTACAGAATTTATGGATTTGGCTTTGCAAATTACCTTCCTTTTATATCTGGATCCCCAGATAGCTATGAATAAGAAAAACACCAACGTGACTGTATTTCAGATCAAGAACTTGAATGGTGGGGTGAAAAGAGGCCATAAAAATAGTCTTCCTGAACTTTTTAGCCCTTCTCAGATTAGGATATTTAAAACTATTCAATTGTTATTTTCCTTCTATTGAAAGGGAAAAGTTGGTTTCTTAGTTTCCTGTATTTATCCCAATTCTACAGATCATTATTGAGTCACTTTCCTTGATAAATTCAAAACTAACTTAAAGGCCATAAAGGGATAAATGTGCTGATAACGAAAATGAGAAAGTAGAATACAGCGAAAGGGCAAGAAAACCACACATGTCATGATGTCTACAAGCAGGACTTTCTAACTTTTTTGGTCTGGTAAGTAATTGCTGAGGTCAAATTCTGGGTCTAGTAACTTAGTGTTCCACAATGGTGCTCTTCATCTGTTGGTTTTTATCATCTGCAGTACAGGATTTCTAATCCTGGGGTTGAGGATGAAATAGGTTGTTGTTTGCAGAGCCTTGGATATTGCTCTAGTGTCAGCTAGTTCCTGTTTCCTATAAACTGCAGTGACTGCTTCACCCCTGCTTCTGGGCAGGTCAGTCGGGACTTACATAAGGCTGTCACTCCTTCTAAGCTACTTGAGAAGAATTTATAAATGGTTTATTGAAAATGTAATTGTGACAGTTGAAATAAATCAGGTGCATGCATGACGAAAGCATTTCACATACAAACTTGAATTTCTTAGTTATATATTTTGGATAATTATAACCAGGGCCCCTTAAATGAACAAAAATTAAGATGGAAATCATCTTGGAATAGGTATTTGTTAAATTTGTTTAAAGGAATCCCCCCTCCCTCACTAGTAGATGCTCCCCTATCTGTTTTAATTTAATAATTAATTCTACATTTAATTCAAGTGTTAGTGAATGACTATGACACTAAGTGCTTGGAATATAGAGATAATCTTCCTTATACGAGGAAGCTGATTACTTCCCCAAATCTTGCATTTTGCTTAATATATATATATATATATATATATATATATATATATATATATATATGCAAGATTTTTGGTAATGGAGCTCTGTCCATTGGCTAGCCACTAAAGCACTGGAAATACTTTTCATAAAGCAAGTCAGATGCATTTTTCAAGGGGTTTTTGCTATATAAATATTGGCTGTCAGAAAACTATGAAGAGATCATAAAATGAATGGACTGTGCTGCTACCAAGGGCAAAATCCTGTTGGAACAGAGTTGTCCTTTGGGATCTATTAACTGGATCTGCACAGTAAATGAAAACTGATCATCCATCTTGGTGCCTCTATTTATCAACAGCTTCACACTCCAGTTTCATAGCTGCCTACAACTGGAATCTTACAGTGTTTTTTCTTACTTTAACAAATGCACCCGATGTCTCAGAAGGTTGACTGACTATTTCTGATTTGTAACTCATGGGAAATGACTAACCCAGAGAAACATTAGCCTGGGAGCCATCAAGAGGAGTTCAAACCAGGATAGATTGGAGTTTCTAAAACTCACACTCATACAACAAAGGCAGAACAAAGCTGGTAGACTTTTATTTTTATTAGATCAACACTGTCACATGGAAACTCTACAGAAAATGACACTGATTAAAAACTGGTACGAAGATGATTTTGCATATTTCATTCTTCTTAGGTAGTGTCAAACACAGAGGGTGATGATATGTAATTTGCTGTTTGCTCAGACCATGAGCTTTATTGTCTGAATACTCTGGCTTATAGTGTTCTTCATATAAGAATCTGTCTAGGAACACATAAATTAACTAGTAAGGAACCTCATTGAGAGAGATGGCCCGTGGCTCATGCTTACCTGATTTGCACTATTTCCTTTCCTAGCTGTATGTGTTTCCTGTCTCCTTGCTCCTCCACAGAAGGCAGGTCAAGAGCAAGCTTCCCTGTGAGCATTGCTGTACTGAGCATGGGAACAGGAACTCAATGTTTTGTGTAACTCATCTTCGTCAACAGCTCTGTTGAAGTTGCTGCTGGGATCCAGAAAGTACATCCCTACCTTGTTCTGTAGACAACAGACAATGTGGAGACTAGCCATCAGAATGGACACATGGAGAGCTGGGGAGAGTATGTGAGTAAGTAAGGCTACTGGACACTTTGAAATTATCAACTGACAATAAAAGGAGACTATTTAACATCAAAAATTGGGAATGAAGATAAAGAAAAGGGAGAGGTATATCTAGGTTCAATACTGATTATAGGGAAGTCATTATATAAAAATCTAATCCTTTCCCTCAACATACAACAAAAAGATGGATGAAGGTGGCAAACAAAATACTAGTATAAAGGTAACCACTGGAACAAAAATATAAAATCTTTTAAAAATGAAAAAGGAGAAAAAGCAAATTTAAGATATAAAAGGAAAATAAAATGAAGTCATTGCTGGATACACATAAAAATAAATTTAAGTGATTTGTTTCATCATTAACAAATAAAATATTCCAAAGGGATTGAAAGGTTCAGATGTGAAAAAATCTTAAGAACTATTATAAGAAACATGAATGAATTTCTTGGTAACCCAGAAATAAGGGAAATATTCCCAGATAAAAATTTAAATACAGATGCAGTATTATAAAAGAGAAAGAAATTTGATTATATTAAAAATTTAGTGCATCAAAAAGATAGACTTGTAAACAAAGGAAAGAACAAATAACAAATGTGGGGAGTATCAGAAATAAAAAATTTTCACTGGGAAGTTTATAAAAACTCAAAATAAAGAAAGTCACCTCCAAGAAAGTTCTATTACAAGAAAAATTTAAAACCTAGAGAAATCAATGGAATTCAAAGAGAAAGAAACACAAATTTCCATTAGCCAAAAAAAAAAAAAACCAAAAACCAAAAACCAAAACCCAAAAAACAATGACCCATTTTATCTGTTATAGGATGTGTATCTATTTAAGAGGGAACAGCAATACCATTTCTCATTCAAGGTCTGGTCACACACTTTTAATTTACACAGAATATTCCTTGAGAGGAGGTGAGTGGTCAGGTGCTCTCATTCATCATAGTGGGAACAGAAGATGATGTAAAGTCTATGGAGGAGACTTTGTCAATGTGAAGCATAATAATTCATGCTCCAATCCAGTGCTAGTACTTGCGTTTGTGTACTTGAAAAAAACATAAGTTGAAATTCTGACTTCCAAGGTTGATTGTAACGTGAAGTTTTTGGCCTGGCTAGGTCCTGCAGCCCTTCTCTGCCCCAAAGAAAACACAGATGCTATATTAATTATGAACTGTTGGCCAGTGACTATGGCTTCTTATTGGCTAGCTCTGTCTAAATTAACCCATTTCTAATAATCTAAGTATTTCCGTGTGGTCTTCTCTTACCAGAGAAAGGATCTAGACCTGTTACTCCTCTCGAGTCCTACATGGTGACTGACTCAGCATGATCACAGAGAAGACAAGAGAAGAGGAGAGGAGAGGAGAGGAGAGGAGAGGAGAGGAGAGGAGAGGAGAGGAGAGGAGAGAAGAGAAGAGAAGAGAAGAGAAGAGAAGAGAAGAGAAGAGAAGAGAAGAGAAGAGAAGAGAAGAGAAGAGAGCAGTTTCCTGTTCGCCCATGTTTATATACTGATTCTGCCCTGCTATGTCACTTCTGGGATCCCATGATGGCTCCTCTCTGCCTATACTTCTCAGAATCCTGCTTGTCTCCTAGTCCCATCTATCTTGCTTCCCTATGGCCAAGAGTGCTTTATTTATCAACTAATAAGACAAACACATACACAGAAGCACATTCCCTATCAGTTGATGGTATCAGAACAAGGGCCCTATGGGGGGTTATGATCATTAGACCAGAAGGTAGAGCCTCTGAATGAATTATTTCCTTTGAAAAAGGGCTCAAGGTATCTTGTCAATTCCTTTTGCCTCGTAACAAAAAACTGTAAAATGATGTCATGAGCCCCAAAGTGGGCCCTGACTAGGTACCAAATATGCTGATGCCTTGATCCCCATCTCCAAATATCTGCTGTGTATAAGTTACTCTGTGTATGTTATTATTACAGCCTGAGTGAATGAATATATCCACTTAGTGGATGAAAATATCATGAAAATAACTTTCTGGATTTTTTTCCCAGAACAACAACAACAAAAAAAAAACCATAAAATGATATATAACCAAATCTAGTCACTGTGGAATAGTTTACTATAGTGGTACAATCATCTAGGAAGAGGTAAAGTGGGCAAATAAATAACTGGTGTTTGTGTCTAACAGGACCCACTCTATATAGAAACCCACATGCTGTTGTATAGAGAGATACATGTTTTGGAGATTCAGAAGAAATAAATATAAAGAATGTGCAATCTGATAGAAGGGAGAGAATGAGCTTTATTTTAAAGTAAAGGTTAAACTGTAAAAAAGAAAGTTATGTGCACAGGAAAAGAGAAGAGTGGAAGGGATGGAGGGAGCAGCTAGACTTCCTTGGATATTTTAAAAAATAGACTCGACCTCAGAATTACATTATGTATAATTAGGATGTCAAATTATGTAGTAGTACCTGAAATTTGGTTCAGTGGCAAAGCATTGTGGGTGTGTTGAGCAGCTTAGAGAGCATTGAGGCCCAAGGTTCAATTTTCATTACCATAATAAATAAATAAATCGCTCCAAATATAATATAAATATGTGCTCAGTTGTTACTATTTGACAATATATCAAACTGGGATGAAAGAATAAAAAAACTGAAAAAATAATTGAAACATTTGTAAGGAATTGTGGGTGTTAAGGATGTAGCTCAGTTGACAGTGTTTGCGTAAGAAGCTCTGGATTTGTTTCCCAACAGCACAGAAACTGCTTGACCTCTGTCCTCCATACACATGTGCACAGACATTCATGAGCACCTGCACTTTAAGTGCATACCTTCCATGAACATACACACACACATACACACTGTTTTGCAGCCCTGTTTACTGAAAATGCCTGGAAATTGTAACCATCTGATAGCAATAACATTTCTACCATTCTGCAGCATTAAAATTCCATTTTCCCACTACAAGAAATTGGAGCTCTTAAAAACTGACTTATTCCAGGATTGGAACTTAAAGTCATGCAGAGGACTGAGAAGGACACTCGAATAGGTTCCAAATGCCCAAAGATGGAAAATTTGAGTGTCATAATGATAATGAAAGTCAATGACACATACCAATTAATGTCAAATGCACAAGTTCCCAATTTTAACAAGAACTGCATCCTTTTGCTATTATGTGGGATATTAATAAGTGGAATCATTATTTGAAACAGCACATTAAGGAAAGACTAAAATATTTATCTTCCTACTTACATTAGAACTAACTTATTGCATCTTGAAAAGTTGCTAAAACAGTTTCTCTTTGTAGAAATTTTGAACAAAAGGAAATAAATAAATAAGGAATTAATACCCTTTGCAATCTCTATTGAATTAACAGATCTAGACAGACATTGATCATCAATAGCTGTCTACAGCCCAATAAAGCAAGCAGCAGTAGTGCTATAAAACACTCCCTTTGAGACAGACTTGACCCATTCCTTACACCCCAAATCAAACCTGAATCTGCTCACATTTACACAGAATAATATAAAACAACATATTGTAGAATAGGGCAGGAACACAATCAGAAAAATCCAAACTTCAGAAAATTATTAAAAGCAAATGAATGGTTTCTTCAGTCATAAACAGCAAGGAATATGGAGAGCTAGGAGGAGAATAAGCTAAAAAAGACTGAAAAGACACAACTAAATTCTGTGGAGATTATTTGGAGAGAAAATTAAACTGACGAGCTAAAGTAAACAATTCCCTATTTATGAGCTGATTGGAAATTTGAAAGCATATGCTTCAGTGTTATTGCAGTTAATGCTGCATTTTATATGTGATGAAGATATTGTCCTTATACATTTTAACAATTCATAGAACTTGGAAATTTATACCGAATTGTTTGAAATGTGATGATGTTTAGAACTTGGGTGGAAATAAAGCAGGGGGCAGGGGTGGTGATTGAAGAGATGAACACAGACTGGGCCCTAGCTTGGTAATCATTGGTGCTGGATAATTACTTCATGATTTTCATTCTAATTTTGTGTACAATCCTCAGAAAGGCCATTTGCTGACTAGATGGGCTAGGAGTACACACTCCTGATCTTCCAGAGCCTCACTCTTCCTTAAACTATTTCAGCCCAAATCCAGTGCCTTGCTTGAGTTTCTCTTTCCCTCATCAGCAATAGTCTTTTGTTCTCTGTTTTGTCTGCTTCTTCTCTCCTCTAACTCTTTACTCCTTACTTTTCCTCTCCTGCCCTTCTCTTTTCCTCTACGGTTCTCTCTTTCACACCAGCACCTTCCACAACTGCCCATGGCGGGTGAACTGGCTTCTTTTCCTTTTAAGTTGGTGGGGAAATAGAGCAGTTTTATGCTCCAGTGATACTTTGATACTGCTGTTACATACATTGTAAGATAATTACAGTGACTGAGAGAGTAGGCTTATCCATCAGATCACACAGTTAAAATCAATCCCCACTGTGGAAAAGCTGACACTAAATCTTACTCACTTTCCCAGTTCTCCTTCTGTCTATAGCAACCAGAGTCATAGACATCCACACATAGGAGGTTTTCTGGTATTGATGCAAGACCAAAGGGCAGTGAATCTTCCCATTCAATTCCACTTGAGAGTAATTGCACAGCAGCCATCCTGGATGTGCAGAGCTCTGTTCTCCAGACTCTGCCAAGAAACATGGAGCTTAAGTGTGAGCTAGGATGGAAAACACTTTCTTTTTTCTTTTTTAATGATTTTTTAAAAATTAATATTTTGTTTATTATACATAGAAATGTGTCCCAGTTTAACATTCATTTATGTGTACACATGTGCACGTGCACACACACACACACACACACACACACACACACACACACACACAATTATACCTTGTTTTTAATTGTCCTTTTAACCTTCCTACTGGTGTCCCTACTTTTGCTGGTTCTCATCCAGCAATTGTACTTTTTCCTGCTGTTACAACACCTATATTCTATGATCCTGTTTTGTTTCACTCGTCTGCTCCCTTTAGAACCCTTCTTCCACATCATAGTTCCTTTCTACAAACACACACAGATGATACACAGATGGATGGATGGATGGATGGATGGATGGATGGATGGATGGCTAGATAGATAATAGATAGATTGATAGATTGAATAATAGACAGAAGAATGGATAATGGATGATGGATGGACAGATGGAAGGGAAGATGGATGATGGATAGATGATAGATTCTCTGGTGTCCCTCTGTCACCAGCTTTGTTATTACTTTGTTATTACCAACCACTGAGAGAGTGCCTTCTTTCCTTTTTTTTAATTTCTACTCATGTGAAGTCAGCTGAAAGCTTCCCCTGATCAAAGGCTGCTGGCAGGAGACTACAGGACTTCTATTATTTATTATTTATAGAGCATCACAAGTGTTACGCAGCAGTTTGCAAAACATAAAACACTAGAGAGAAGACTCACGCTGTGAGGAGGTGACAATGTAAACAAAATGTCAACATCACCATGGATAATAGCCCTTAAGAGACAGAAAGATGGATTCTTCATTAATTTGGGGGTGACTTGGCAAAAGTAAATTTAAAGGGATGTACCAAGAAAAAAGTTAAGGACATAAGACCAATAAACACATATTCCCTAAAAGATGTCAAGTTAGGGTGATTTATAAAATCAAGGCAAGAGCAAAATATCTTGTTGAATGATCAAGGCTCTGAAAATGATACTGTGTAATCCTTCTAAGGTTCTGAGATAGTGTCACCATCCTTCTTTTCTAGAAGCAGTGTACTTCAGTAGAACACTTTAGGAAAGCAATTTAGCATTTTGTAACTGTGAGGGTTCTTATGTAAGACAAACCTTTTGTAGTGTATATAATTTCTAACTTATTTCAGAAGTCAGAGGAGGACCATCCTGCCTTTGTGCATACATGGTAGTGGACATCCTGCAGCCCATTATCAAGTGTATATGCATACACAGTAATAGACACCCTGTAGTTCATTATCAGATATATGTGCAACACAGTAGTGGACATCCTGTACTCATTATCAAGTACATGTATCTACACAGTAGAGGGCATCCTGTAGTTCATGATCAAGTGTATGTGCCTATACAATAGTGGACAGCCTGTAGTCAATTGTCAAGTACACATAGTGTGGATACCCTATAGTTCACGATCAAGTGCATATGCTATACAGAAGTAGACATCCCGTAGTCCATTATCAAATGTATGTTTCCATCCATATATTAAATTTGTATGATTCATCCCAGTCACCATAAGCTTTCACTCATCTTTAGATTTTTGCAGCAATCAACATCTCCTAGTAATTCAAAGAGCACAAGAAGGCTTTTTGTATTCTTCAAATATTTAGGATCCTAAATTGAAGTAATGAAATTAAAATATGGAAAAAGTCTCTAGAGGTGACTGTATTCATAATGTGAATTACACTATAAAAACAGATGTAATCTAGATGGTATCAAGTGGAAGCTTTGACAGTTATTACCAGATCACTTTATATAGCATTTTCTATGGTCCTTAAATAATAGCTTTGCAGATTACACAGTGACTTGTAAAGTTCAGATGGTGCTATAATAGATGAAAGAAAAAAATCTAAAGTTACATCTCCAGTATTATCACAACTAAGCTGAATAACAAGTGACATGGAAATACAGAGGTAACACATGAACTGGGTAACAGTGGTGAGGGAATGAAGATGAGTTACTGAGGAATGATGTATGTTCCTCCATCACCTTATATATTTCTATATGCAAATATATATATTTCTAGTATGCTTTTTGAAATAAAGGAAACAAGGGAAGAATTCATGACAGAATGTATATTGTATCTTGTGCACATAGTATGATGTCCCACCTGAAAGGGAGCTAGTAAATTCCTGAAACTCCTCATAAGGTTATGCTGAGACTCTCACAGACAACCATAAGACTGTTTATAAAACCCTACACCACAGTAGACTTATCTAGGGAAGAAACAGGATTTTTTCTAATACTACACTTTAAAAATAAAAATGCTTGCACAAAAAGTAAAAAACCAAACCAACCAAACAAACAAAAAAACAATACTTGCTCTATAACAGCTCTGTGAAGATGTTCTATGTAATCAAATGATGGAGACTACCTCAGAAATCTCTAGAGATTCTGTGATTAATTAGAGATTGCACAGCTAATTGTAGAAGTAAGGAAAATGAAAAGTTAAGTGACAGGAGAAGGAAACTGTCCACAATCACTCAAAGTGAATCATGTGTTAGTGGCATGAAGTCCCAAGTTGCTGCTACTGTGCACCCAGGATTTGAGAAGTATTGCTCAGACTGTGGGATGGCTGATCCATACTGGCTAGTAATCAGTTCATGCTGGTGAGAACTACATTCTATTTGTTTGCTCTTCTAGTATAGGAAACAGTCAACTTTAGAACTACTATGTAGAATGTAAACTTTGGAGGTGGAGAAGTCTAAGCTCACCTCCCAGCATCAATTACTACTACGTATTAACTGTGTGACCTTGGGCAGGTCACTGCTTTTGCAGAGCACAGTGGCTCAAAACAACACTAACTGAGCTCAGATAGGTACAGGAATCAGAGGTAATAGCTTGAACTCAATGAGCTTCCAGGTGATAATGAACCTGCTTTCTCCACATGTGAAGACCTCCTTGCATTTCATGCTACTACTATAGAAACAGCAAGAACTAATATGGGTAAGATGTTGTAGTAGAAGCTGCTTCTGTGTGCCCTGGCTGAGAAACAATAAAGTCCATTTTAAAGGAAGAAAGAGGAAGAGCTTCAGACAAAAGCCATGACAGAACAGAACAAAGACTGTGAATGCATAAAGGAGAAGCCAAGCCCAACACAGCTCTAACCACATGGCTTCCTGTGGGGTATGGGGTAGCAGAAACCTCTAAAAGGTCAACCAGGCAAACCTAGTGAAGAGAGACCCGAAGTTCTACCTGCAAGGAAAGCGAATGCATAGCCCTCCCAGACTTCAAATCTAGTGATGGGTTTTGGTAAGACCATGATTCTCCCAGTAGACAGGTCAGCAGGGTGGGTAGAATCCCTCAAGATGTTTGCGTGACTTTCCAGGACAGTGTTCACACACACTCTTGGGAAGCAATCTATTATTTAAAACAGAGCTACCCTGGGACCTGAAAACAGGGAACAATCAGGAGTCAAAAAGCTTGAATTTAGTGTGCTTAGCAACACAGTGAGTCAGCCCAGGGAGACAGTTGTGAAGTGGGAGGGCTGCCAAGATGTCCAAGTGTCTGGAGGCACAGCTCAGACAAAAGTGTACAGGAGAAGGTAGTAAGTGGCTGGAATAGAATTCGTTAACAGACCAGCACTGGATTCTGAAGTTTCTGAGCTTGAGCTTAGCAGGTAAATTTAACCTCTGGAGTTGAGTATCTGCTTATTATCACTGTTAAAGGATCTGAAAATTCTGAGGCTCGGGCAGAATATTTGCCATCTGCAGCTACATCTTCAGAGGAAAGATCACTGCTTTGTGGGCATGGAGAGTCTGAAGACATGTCCTCTGCCAGCACAGATCAAAGTGCTGTGCTTGTTTCCAAAACTCTAAATGAACTCAAGACACACTCTCCAGACTAACATAAGCCACCCAGAAAGTACACTGAAAAAAGGATTAAATATATATTCACTGAATCTTGGGGTTTCCATGTTCATAAAAAAAAAAAACTAATGGAAATACAAGGTCATATACTGATACAGTAGGAGTCATTGATTTCCATTCATGCCGGTTGGGCTCCCAGGAGCTTCATCTCACTTTTGATAAATCATGCAAACTAAAATTCAAGAGAGTTAAAGTACAGTCTAGATAAATAAATAAATAAATAAATAAATAAATAAATAATAAAGTACAACCTAGATAAATTCAACAGATATCCATGGATGCATAGCAGATAGGTAATGCACACTCTTTTCAGCAGCCCATGAGCCACTTTTAAAAATAGACCACAGTTTAGTCCACAAAGAAAGCCTTAACAAATACAAAAGAGAAAGAAAAATATCAGACCATAGTGCGATAAAACTATAGATCAATTGCAGGATACTGAAGAATACACTGTGAAATAACCAAAGGGTCACTGAAGAATTCAGGGAAATTTTTTTTACAATTCCTTGATATTAAATGAAAATGAAAGTACAAGTTACCAGAACCTCCAAGATACGGCTTAAGGCATTTTAAGAGGAAAGTCAAAAACTATGATTATTTATCGAACAAAAGAAATTAACAAAAAGCAAATGAAAGAAACAATACAGACAATTAGTCAAACACAAGTTGGTTCTTTGAAAAGATTAAATAAGATTGGCAGAAAACCACTAGAGCCCCAATGATCCTATCCAGCTCTACTCATTCCACTCTTTCCAGCCATGCATGCATTGAGCCATTTACAGGTTCCATCCCTTCTCCTGGGAGCCCAACCAGCACTTCAGTTCCTATGGAGAATAAAGGATCGCCAGAAGCACATGGTCTTTCCCCCAGTAAGGTAAGACAGTGATCAGACTAAGATCCTGGCATCTGTGTGATAATTTTCAGCTGATAAATCACTCCTCTCTACCAACTCACTTCATCCAAAATCAACACCTTGTCAGTACCAGGTCCTTTTTACAGTGGGTTAGAGGGGAGGTTTTGCTCGTTATGGTAACAAATAAAAACTCATCAGGGATCTGAACTTGGTAAACAGTCAGCAAGCATTCATTCTCCCAATATTTCTATATTCTTTCAAGGAAGTAGATGCCAGTTGGAGGTCACCAACATAACTTCTAGGAGTTGATACAGTTCTTGCATGTTTCATTCTCCATTTTTCAAGTTTACAGGATGGCCCAACCAGGGGACATGTACCACTGCAGAGTCTTACATGTCTCTGAGAACATAAAGAAAGATAAGGAATCATAATGGTGTATGAATATTCAACTCCTGGAGTTCACAGAGTTCCTCAACATAATCTCTTGATCTTAAATTATGAGCCTTAGGTTTAAGGATTTGTGGCTTTTTAAATTATTTTTCCTTGTAATTACATTTATGTGCATGGTGGGAGAGAAGGGTATGTACACACTGTCAGTTATACCTGCTGGGAGAGAAAAAATCAGTTTTCTCCAATAGAATGACACTGGGTATATCAACACTCCAGGGGATAGCTCATGTTCAGTTGACCAACAAATAACGGACTCCACAG